>NC_143136.1:49528257-49831287 GCF_059928025.1 Delphinapterus leucas | reverse complement strand
AGTGAGTTTGATTTCAGATTAGACACCACCACCCCCACCATGGAGGACAGCCATTATGAGGCTATGATTTTTACCACTGGTTTATCAAAATAACTGGCCTGAGGTGTTTTTTTTTGTGTGTGTGTGTGTGTGTGTGTGTGTGTGTTTAACATCTTTATCGGAGTATAATTGCTTTACAATGGCGTGTTAGTTTCTGCTTTATAACAAAGTGAATCAGTTATACATATACATATGTCCACATATCTCCTCCCTCTTGCGTCTCCCTCCCTCCCACCCTCCCTATCCCACCCTTCTAGCTGGTCACAAAGCACCGAGCTGATCTCCCTGTGCTATTCGACTGCTTCCCATTAGCTAGCTATTTTACATTTCGTAGCGTATATATGTCCATATATACACTACCACTCTCTCACTTTGTCCCAGCTTACCCTTCTGCCTCCCCGTGTCCTCAAGTCCATTCTCTAGTAGGTCTGCATCTTTATTCCCATCTTGCCCCTAGTTTCTTCATGACCATTTTTTTTGTGTGTTTTTTGATTCCATCTATATGTGTTAGCATACGGTATTTGTGTTTCTCTTTCTGACTAACTTCACTCTGTATGACAGACTCTAGGTCCATCCACCTCACTACAAATAACTCAATTTTGTTTCTTTTTATGGCTGAGTAATATTCCATTGTATATATGTGCCACATCTTCTTTATCCATTCATCTGTCAAAGCAACTGACAAAGGATTAATATCCAAAATTTACAAGCAGCTCATGCAGCTCAATATCAAAAAAAACCCAACCCAATCCAAAAATGGGCAGAAGACCTAAATAGACATTTCTCCAAAGAAGATATACAGATTGCCAACAAACACATGAAAGAATGCTCAACATCATTAGAGAAATGCAGATCAAAACTACAATGAGATATCATCTCACACCTATCAGAATGGCCATCATCAAAAAATCTACAAACAATAAATGCTGGAGAGGGTGTGGAGAAAAGGGAACCCTCTTGCACTATTGGTGAGAATGTAAATTGCTACAGCTACTATGGAGAACAGTATGGGTGTTCCTTAAAAAACTAAAAATAGAACTACCGTGTGACCCAGCAATCCCACTACTGGGCATATACCCTGAGAAAACCATAATTCAAAAAGAGTCATGTACCACAATGTTCATTGCAGCTCTACTTACAATAGCCAGGACATGGAAGCAACCTAAGTGGCCTGAGGTTTTTGTTTGATGATTGGCAGCCTTTTTGAGAAAAAGGTACAGATAAATGGCGAGTTAAATGGGGTTAAGCTGACATGCTTTCTGTTTGGAACAAAATGCTCCTTCTATGTGAATATGTAAATACACTGTAAAAGTCAGTGTAACCCATGTGTTGTCCATGTCTGCAGCTGCAAACAGGGGAGGATACTCTGTTTGATTTGCAATTAGTTCTTACCCTTCTTTCTCCTGCAACTGTACATATAACAACCAGTTTATATAATTTTATTTTTTATTTGAATTCTTAATCTGACTGTTTTCTGATTGCTATAGGAGAACCTTGAAGTTTCTAAATTTTTGCTTAAGAAACAGAAAAATCTCTCTTTAAATGGAGTTATATACATGTCCTATTTTTAATGACACTGTGCGTGTACTATTGGACCAAATCCATTTATAACTGAGAGGAAATAACCCATTGACAACCAAACGGTAACTTGGTAGAGAATTTTTTACCTTACCTTATGAAAGCAGTGCTCACCAAAATGTCATCTTCCTGCAACTCCGGCCAAAGGTTTCACTGTCTCAGAAGCTGGACTCTGCACCTGATTTTATTGACTTTTACTTCCTTCCCTAATCACACTTCCCTTTGTTCAGTCCACCACCATTTGGTCTTTTCCTTTTGTCATCCTTATTAATAAGAGTTGTTCAAAAGCATGTCAATAAACACTGAGTTTATTCTTAACATTCATAATTCTGTTCTTTGAATTTTCTCCAGGGAATCCACCATTTTACATTGCCTTTAATCTCCTTCTTTGTTCTTTTCTCTGCTCTACTATATTTGATTTTCAGTCACTAAGAAGCTATTTATACTCAGGAATTATGGCTTAAGGGAATTAAAGCTAAAACCTTCCTAGTCATCAAGTCTGGCTATAAGAGTAATAGAGTTATATCTTTTCAAAATATTAAAATCAGATTCATTCTTTTTTTATCACTTATTTTGAGGTAGTCTAGAAATCAACCCTTAGTGTCAAGATTCAGTGCTTCTAGTAAGAATAGCAGAGTACATGCACTTAATTTCCCTTCCCTGAATCATTTGAAATAGAAAAAAATACAAAAAAATAGGAAACAGCAGCCTCACTATCCTGTAGATTACGAAGAATATGAAATTTAGACTAAATCACTGAGATGTGGCAAGCACCTCCCACATCCTGCTATACTATGACATTTCTCTGTCTCAAAAAAAAAAAAAGCAAAACTGTATCCATAAGCATGTAAGTATGCTTGTGTACAGACACACACACACACACACACACACACACACACACACACACACAGGAAAGAAGAAAAAGCAAGAAAAGGAAAAAAAGAAATGTAAGGTTCTGGGGGCAGACCATCAGAAAAAAGACAGATAGCTTGAAGTTAACGTAGTGTGGCAGAAGAAGAGACATGGGAATGTGAAGCAGCCACGTGCTGCTGACCACAATTACCTAAGCAGAAATTTCTTGAAAATTATTACAAACTAACAAAATCAAAACACATATAGCCACTGAGATCCACACTGGCCTCAAGGGTGTAAGAGCTAAATTCTGAGGTGAGAGCCTTTTGGGACTGCATTCTTCTGAGTACCAAGGAACAAATAAAATTTAGTGACAAAAGATAAAAAGATAATAAACTTGAATCGGAGCTGCTCAGTTCACTTAGTACATCAACCATTCTGCTGCCCCAAGCAAATAAAAAACTCAAAAATGATCATAAACCAACAATCTCCTCTCCTATGACTCAAATTCCAAGGATACAGTTAAAATAGTGCCCAGTCATGAAGTCAGGGATACCGAAGCCTCAGTTTTCATGGGAAATAGCCATGCAAATATAAGTAGTAGAAAGTATCCAAATCAAATCTATCTATAAATAATTTTAAGAAAGTGAAGAAAATGTACATAATAAAGGTAGATCTCAGAAACAGGCATTTGGAAATATATTACTCCAGAAAAATCAAAGAATGCTTTAAATAATAAGAACGATGTTAAGGAAATTAAAAGGATTGTGAACTTTCAGAAATAGGAGATATATTAAGAGATAAAAAAATAATCAAGGAAGAGATAAGACAGGGGAGGTGGAAAAAATTGGCAGAAAAAGAGTAAAGGATTCGAAAAAAGGAAACAATTACAGGAATAAAAACTTTTTTAGAAGCCATAAAAAGCAGGGTTGTTATAAAAGACAATATTTGGAAAATAAAATAATTTGGTGGAAAAGAACAAAGATACAAGTTACTCTAGAGAAGTTGACAGATGTAAGAGCCAGAAAAGGACTGATCACCGTAAACATATTTGGCATTTGTGAAGAAGAGTATAGATCAATTGGAACAAGCAAAATAAACACAATTTAGAAGAGAGCTTATTCAAAAGAATTAAATCAGTGCATAGAAAGAAAAGTTGAGGTTATAATATATTCTGGAAAATGACTAAGCTTTAAGGATAAAGAATCCTAAAAGCATTCAGGAAAGATCATTATATCATCTGCAGTGGAAGAAAAATACCATGTTAGTTTACTAACATCATGCTGATAAAAATATATGGAAGAATCAAATTATTAGGTAAGCATGATTTATATAATAAATCATATAATAAATCATTTATATGATAAATCATGTTTTGCCAAAGGTTAAATATTTAAAGGAAAATGTTGAGTTCCAAATTTACTTTCCTTACCAAAAAATGCATTACAAGTGAATGAAGATTACTTTAAAAAATGAAATTATAAAAGACCTAGAATAAAAAAAATGTTGAGCAATTTTGTAAAATTATTTTTAGAAATTAAATTCTAGAAGACTTAGCATAAAAAAAATTGAGCAATTTTGTATGAGTGTTTTGTGGGGCAATTAAGTGGGGTTCTTTAAAGCATGATGAAATAACCAGAATCTAAAAGTGAAGAAATAGATTAATTTGATGACAGAAGAAATATTTAAAAATATTAAAATGATCAAAAGTTCTGTAAACAAATTCAGTAGACCTATAGAAATACTATCTACCTCACAAATGACACAAAGGTATTTTTACTAATAGAAATCTTACAAATAATAATGAAAGAGATGAACAAGACAATAGAAAAGCAATATAAACAAGCAAGTCATGGAAGAAGAGATACACATGACTGGACAACATGAAACTATTTAGTGTCCTGCATCTGACCAGGAGACTAAAGGATAGAAAACAAGTGAGGAATCTTATGGGAAATTTAAGGACCAGACATGGTTGGAACCTATACTATTTCTGCCAACATGTCCTGTTCCAGAATTGGTCACATGACCCCACCCAGATGCAATGGAGCTGCAAAGTGTAATCTTTCTGTATGGCCGGAATGAAAATACGTGTTTTACTAGTAATATAAATTTTTTACATGCCCTTTCATTCTAGAGGTTTATTTTTCTAGGGGAAATTCTCCACATGTGAATAAGGAGGTACATAAACAATGACAGATAACAGAGTTTTTTATTTTATCGATTAGAGTAGTTTTTATTAATTAAATAATAAACCTTAATATTCTTAAATCTTGGTACACTATGTGTATAGAAGTTTAAAAGAAGGCAATAGATCTATACTGAACATAGCCAAGATGTATTGTTGAGAAAAAGAACTGCGAAACAATATATGCCTCGTGATCCCATTAAACTAAACATGACTTTCACAGATGTAGAACTTTGTCTTCTTTTTTCCTTTGCTAACACCTCTTCAATGAAAGCCCTAGTGATTACTTTTATACAGTATATATGAAAACTAGTCTAATTCATTCTCCTCATTGTTATCATCATCACCATCATGAGTACGATAAAGATAATCTCTTAACATTTGTAGAGCTATTCTTTTTATTATGTAAAACACCTTTTTTCAGTTCATATAAAATTTGCTGGGAAGAAACAGAAAATATTTTTATAATATATTAAAGGGACACTGTTACATTTGAGAGAAATAAATGACCTTCCCAAAGTCACGTGGTTGCCAAACGGTGATAATTATCCGGCTTTCTTAGCTGCTAATTTAGGGAGTCTTTGAACAAAGGATAATCGTCAGTCATCTGTTAAGAAGCAGCTCCAAATATCTACTGATTAAGATCTTCAAGTTTTTAGATATTATTGTAATCAGAAAGTGTAATCCTGAAAAAAAATTAAAAGAAGATGAAGACTAAATTCCAAAGTTATGTTCTGATATCTGTTTTAATTGTATCTCCAACCCAACCCAACTTCTGGGGAATAGATATATGACCTTTTAACTTTTCCAAGAATTGAGTCCTGCTGGCCTTATTTTTTAATTTAAAGTTGTTAGCGTTAAGAATAACATACTAATTATTTTTATGTATTTTCAACTCTACTAACTGCACATCTTTTAGGCAAATCAATCAACATTTAGAAATAAAAATCTTGTTATGCCAAGCTCATAATTTTCTGCCACATTTTAACAACTTCATTTCTTTGCTGGGACCATATGTCAATGTCATCATTCTATCACTCAGAGCCTTTTAAGCACCTGTTTGCAAATAGCATTATACTTGGTGCTATTTAGAGTAAGTTAAAACTTAATGGATCTTGCATTTGAGGAGTTTAAAACAGAAGACGGAATAATAACCCAGACAGAAAGTAAGAATTAGAAACTTAAGAGGGTGACAAATTGTGTTCAAAAAGACAAACAAAAAAACTCTTTGCTTTTTACAAAATACAGGTTTTCAGAATATTGGCTACAGGTCTAATGCTTCAAAGTGGGGGAAAAAAAGATTTTGAAAACTTCTGTTTCTGAATGTAAGCCAAACTGAACTTGCATGGGATATTTTTTCCTTATGTAACTGTGTCCTAAACTATTTCAATCAGCGGCAGATCTAGATAACTATTCATTAGCTATTCTAAAGACTTAGAAAGATTTCTAGAGATATGATTAGTAGGTAGAATGTTCCTATTATGGTCACTGAGAATGTAGATGTAACTGGGGAGCCTCACAGCTCCAGAGCTGTGTTTACTTCTTTCAGCTCTGCCAGATTCATCCCTCTTCATGTGATCAGCAAATTGCCTCTTGTGCCCTGCTCTGTACTATACGAAATCTGATAAGACTATTTCACTTCCAGCTGGGATTTTTGTCGATTCCTTAAAAATATTATTTCTTCAGAAAATCTCACTATTTTTAACCACACAACTTTTCATACTTGCATAATTAAGAAAAAATATTCAGAGATAATTCTCTTGTATTTTTGCTGCATTTAAAAATGCATTTTGGGCAATTGAATTTTCCCAAGATTGAGTAGAAAAGGCAGAGCTAGTGATTGTTAACTACTTGCCTTTTTTTCCAAATTGTACATTGTACATAGAATATCTTTCTCTAAATAGTAATTCTATTTAGATGTTCACTTCCCAGCAAGATTTTTGGATTATGTTGAATTTAGCCTAGTTTTGTGAAATGATTCACAGGCTTTCAGACAACTCTGGACCAGGTTATCCATGGATCAGCAGTTGCTGTAAAGAAAATGCTGATATGTTGAAGAATGAGGTCAATGTATCCTGAAATGGAAAAGAATACAAGCACACATTTTAAAATTTGCCAGTCGTTAAATATTTTTCCCAAATCCCCATTTATATTTTTAGACATCTTTTATTGACATCTCTGTGAAAGTCAGTGTAGAATTAGAATGAAATGTTTTAGAGGTTTATTATTATTACTATATTATTATTACTATATCTTTTACAATTATCTATTTCCAATTATAAATTGGAAATAGATAAATTATATCTATTTTATAAATTAAAACCAGAGTTTCTGGAATTAATTTTAAGTAAGATTTGAATTTATGACTCAGTTATTCATTTTTACATGTATTTATTATATATGTTATTTAATACTAAAAGGATGACTAAGTCTTGAAAAGCCAGATGTTTGGGATATCATCTCCTGGAAATCTGCCTATACAAGGGGTCAGTCTACAGCAGTAGAGCTGATAATGAGGTATTGTTACAGTCTTTTGGACCTGGTGTACTATAAGACATAGATTCCCAATGAGAACAATATCATCCCCAAAGGAATGAAAATTGGTTCTTGGTGGGGGAGAGGGGTAAAAAAAATAGTATTCTTATTACAACGGTAAGTGGCCCTCCAAAGCTCAACTGTACCTACAAAGTTTTATTTCTTAGTATTTAATTTCTCTCATGGGATTTTCTTGGGTATCACAGCTGTGGCACTGATATTGAGTTCTTGTTAGATACGTAATATCTTTGCAAGAATATGCTACAAATTATAGTGAATGAATAGCTGCAATTGGAGGGTTTCCAATTCTTTGCTCAATCTAGAAGTCCTATCATGAGAGGTGGCCTGCAGGTGCCTATTGGTTGCCACTGTCCTCTGCCTTGTGGAAATGGTGGTTTATGTTTGATTCTCAGTGCTTTCGTGTGTGGTTCGCTCTGGGAATTAAATAAAAATAGGTAAAAAAAAAAAATACAAATAGTTTATATGTTATTGTTTATTTCTACAACATTAGTCAATCCAGAATTAGTCATGTAAAGTCCTAAAAAGAAAAAAAAAAAACAACTCTATAACATCCGAGTGACTACCTGACTATCTAGTAGCTAACTGAAAGTTATTTTCTCTTATAAAGCAAAAGTTAAAAGTTAAATTCACTAAAAGTAATTTTAAGCAATTATTCTAGTTTTTATGTTGTTGCTTACTTTTTTTGTGTGTGTGTGTGGTATGCGGGCCTCTCACTGTTGTGGCCTCTCCCATTGCGGAGCACAGGCTCCGGACGCGCAGGCTCAGCGACCAGGGCTCACAGGCCCAGCCGCTCCGCGGCATGTGGGATCTTCCCGGACCGGGGCATGAACCCGTGTCCCCTGCATCGGCAGGAGGACTCTCAACCACTGCGCCACCAGGGAAGCCCCGATGTTGTTGCTTACTTTTGCTGGAAAAACAAGTTTTGAATTATCAATTTAAAAATCTTTATTACATTGCTATTAATATTTTATACCTATATATTCATAATTTAACATATCATTTCATACAATTTATTTAAGTAAAAGAATTATATTAAAAGTTACTCAGCAAAAACAGCATTAAATTACCAGGCTTTACATTTTAAAATTTTTGCTTGAAAAAATTTAGTCTTGACCCTGCATTGAATAAAAAGCAGAAACCTTGTATATTTATTCTTTTTTATGTTTACAGCTCAGACAGTGATACATTACATTATCAACAGATAAATGATATATCTATGGTAATAAAATATCGTGGGGGAAAACTAGGAAAAAATGTCCATAAGGGCTCCTAAGAAAGGTGATAACGAAAAAAAGGCTGGAAAACACAGATGTGGGAGCACAGGTATTGGTTCCAGGCACAGAGGTCTTAGGTAACAAGTAGTATGTTAGGTCCAAATAAACACTGTAACCAGATTCCATCCTGTGGAAGAGACGAGGTAGGAATTAAGAGTTGAACAAACAACCAAACAAACAAAACCCACTGAATTCCAAGTGAAATAGAAAACAGCAACCTCAAGATAAGGCCAGTAATGGTGAGTAAAACCATATAAAAGCAGACAGCGATTTCTGTGTCTGGCTTTAATTATTCTCTCTATGTTGATGACTCCCAAATATATAGATCTCAGGTTTCTTTCCTAAGCTCCAGACTAATCATAGAGACTTTGGTACCTCAGAGACATTTCAAACTTTAAGACTGAATTCTTATGGTCTTTCCTCTAATACCTTCCTCCCTTGTTTTTCCCTTGACTTTCCCATCTCAGAATTTTGCAGAAATATTCAGCCAGTTGCTTAAGCCAAAAGCTGGGTTGTTGAGTCATCTTTGATCCTGTTACTTCATTCCCATATCAAATTCAGCAGCATATATTTGTGTTGTCATAATACTTAAACAATTTCACCTCTTTTGTGGGTCCCTAAAGGAACCAGATTAGTTTCTCTTTCATTCTTATTCTCTTGCAATCATTTTTTCATTAACAATCAGAATTATCTGAATACAATTTAGGAAAAATTCACAGCTTAAAACTCTTCAATGGTTTCCCATTGCAATGAAAACAAATCCTAATTCCTTACTATATGTTATAAATTCTTTCATAACCTGGTCCTTGGTATCTCCAAGCTCTTACCTTGCCACCTTTTCTTCTTACCTCCAAGTTGCAAACTGTCATTCTTTCAGCTTCTTGCGTAAGTCCAGTTCTTTGTTCTTCTATAAGACCTTTTTCTCAGGTTGTTTCCATTGCCTGGAATGTCCTTTCCTTCCACCCTTTCCATGGAAGTATCCAATTTTGCCCTTGAAGTCTCAGCCAGAAAGTCACTTCTTTTTTTTTTTTTTTTTTTTCGCACAGGTTCAGCGGCCATGGCTTACGGGCCTAGCTGCTCCGCGGCATGTGGGATCTTCCCGGACCGGGGCATGAACCCGTGTCCTCTGCATCGGCAGGCGGACTCTCAACCACTGTGCCACCAGGGTAGCCCTGGATTTTTGATCCAATAATTCTTTAACATCTAATACAATCGTTTATGCCAAATTAAGATGCCATCAAGACTATACATGACTATTTATTGATACAACCTCGTCATTATAGATATTCCCACTTTAGGGAGGCATTCATTTGTTCATTTCTAACTATTATGAGCATTTTTGTTTTCCATAGGCTCTAACATGACAACTTTTTCCACAACACTGGTTGTTCTAAGCATCAAATACAGACTCATCCCTTTTGCCATTAGAAGCGATTTTTGTTCCTTTTGTAAGGTAAAAGAGATTTTACTCCTCTCTTTATCATCTTCTTGCATCATCAGCAAAAGTGACCTCTAGAAAGGCATCTAGGGTGGAAGGAGATAAAGTGGTTTCCCTGTGATCCATTCCTGTGCCCCTAATTAAGGGCCCAGTCCTGAGGAAAGAATGCAGGCAGATGTCATGATCTATGATAATTGAATCTCTCGGCAAATTTGGGCAAAATTTGCTCAGAAATTTGCTAGAAAAACCTCTTTCAAGGAATGATCTTAGCAGTTTTGTGGCTGATTTAGGGTTGCTTATAGTAAACAAATCTATGGTTCATGGGCATATGAATAAGAACTCCAAGAAGAATATCATACAACTCCATAGGGCTTTAAACGGACATGTTTTGTAATCTGAACACTCACCACTCTATTAACATGCCAACCTCATTAAAAATCTCTTTAATTCTGGGCCAGAAATTGAGGAACTGTTGCAGGAAGGAAGGACTTGGGGATACACATGGGATATCTCAGACCTTTTTATGCTTTGTTTGAACTTCTTAATTGCGGATATGCATAATACCATTAGTAAAGCTTGATATTTTATAAGATCTCTCATTTGTATGAGTCTGATTGAACAATCAAATCATTTGCATTAGCTCAGTTGGTGTGACGAGGCAGGTTGTCTTTCAGACTCATGAAAAGAATGGCTAAACCTGTTTTTGGCAAGAAAAAAATAGATGAGAAAATGTGAAAATCTGATGCTTGGATAACTGCTACTCATTCTTACTATGAAGTGGAGAAAAAAATTGAAGCAAATTACAACAGAAAATCTCACCAATAAAATTAGGAGGAAACAGATTTAGAACCGGAGGGACTGGCTATGTGGATTGACAGAAAGTGACATAGAGTGAAAAGACAGCAAAATTTTTTTTTTAATTTTTGGCTTTTGCTGGCAGCATTGTTGAAAATAAGACCCTTCAATGAGCAGAAGCTGATAACTATAGGAAAAGCTTTGAGACTGCATTTTCTTGATATTAGAAGATTCCTTTATGACTCTCTGGCTATGCCCTTAGATGTCCTATTCATTTATACCACAACACTAGTAAGGCCATTGTTTAACTATAAAACCAAACAGACAGCAGCAGGCTAAGGTCATGTGACTAAAAATTCCAGAGGTAATCTGTTAACTCAGACATTTTACACAGAAATACTAGTCAAAATCTGGTGAATTATTATTGGTACGGATTCTTACAATTAATGATCAAGGAGTATACTGGGTTTGAATACTGTCCCCCAATAATTCACATCCATCCAAAATCTGTGAATGTGATCTTATTTGAAAATAGAATCTCTGCATATGCAATCGAGTTAAAATGAGGACAAACTGGATTCATGTGGGCTGTAATCCAATGACTAGTATTCTTATAAGGAGGGGGAGATTTGAACACAGGCACATAGAATAGGCCATGTGAAGATGAAGACAGAGATTGGCATGACACATCAATAAGCCAAGAAATGCCAAGGATTGCTGACAAACACCAGAAGCTAGGAAGGAGCAAGGAAGGATCTTCCTTAGAGTCTTTAGAGAGAACACGACCTTACCAACACCTTAATTTCAGACTTCTAGCCTCCAGAACTGTGAGGGAGTAAATTTTTGTTGTTTTAAGCCCCATAGTTCGGAAAATGTGTTATGTCAGTCCCAGGAAACTAATGCAAGAGCTACGTTGGTAATTTTAGATTTTACTAAAGGGAAGGGATTTTTGACAGTTGATCTCCAAGTGGTTGTAAACGTCTCTAAACAGATGCTTCTGGACGTTATGGTTAATTTGCTGCAATGGTTTATGGCATGGAGGTGACAGAACTACCCTGAGAGGAGCTTCTGTCCCACCCACTCCCTCATCCATAAATGGAATAATTTTTCCAAAGTAATTGGAATACTACAAGTACATGTGACTTTAACTGCCTTTATCATGACCAGAAAGAGACACCTAACTAAATGACACTCACGCAGATGATGTTAGATACATGATTTGAAGTGCTTTCGAATCTTGGGTGATTTATGTAATCTAGTTGTTGGGAAGTCAAGAGAATATTCAGGGGGAAGTATATGACTGGCAGGTTCAGTGACCACGTATGGGGTGTGTGTGATGGCTAAGAGATCCAAGGCACATAAAAGAGCACAAGGAAGAGACGCAAAAATGTGGAGGAGGAAATGATAACTGACTCAACTGGAGGAAACTCTTCGGGTGACTTTAGAAAAACAGTGTACCCACTCTTATGACTTAAAACACCATGGCAATTTTATTCTAGTCTAGAGAAATTATAATCTAGTTATGAGAATTGTGATTGAGAATGAAATATACTTGGATAAGGGGCTGAATTTATACTCAGGCTCTGGACAGGTTGTTTAAGAGGCCAAGATCGGCTTGCAAGACCTTGGGCCTTTTGCGGTGATCTGGGGTCTGGTATATAAAATTTCTTAGGATTGCCAAATAAGGGTGCTCAATAAATAGCAGTGGTTCTCAACCTAGAGCAATTTGGCAGTTCAGAACCATTCATTTGGCACTGTCTGGAGACATATCACAACAGAGTGGTTCCTACTGACAGCTGTTGAGTAGAGGCCAGGGATGCTGCTAAACATCCTACAATGTACAGAACAGTCCCCCACAACAAAGAATTATCCAGCTGAAAATGTTTATAATGCTGAAGTTGAGCAACTTTGATGTTTAGTAATCTCTGTGGGGGATAGAGATGGTGTTCTGAAAGACCTGGATGTGAAAGTGGGAGAGTAGGAAACACCATGGTGGAGGTGTTCAAGATAAAGGTGACATTATGAATTAGAAAATTTGACAAGACAGATCATCTGATGGTTACATCACTTTTTTCTAAGTGCATAATTTGCATGGTTATTATACATGAAGGAAGCATGTTGCCTTTTTCTTTATCGTGGGGGTTATGTATTAAATTCACTCTTCACTCAGTTTTACCCCAGCCTCACCTATTAATCTAGACTAGAGAGCACATGCCCCATGTGAGGAGGAAAAACCTAAGGAACCACATGAGATGTCCAAGTTTCTCTATGCTTTGTCTGCCTCTTCCTTCACTGTATCTTTGAAATTACTAGCAGAGCTTGATATGGGTAAGAATTCTGATTTGTGTGAGTCTTATTTGATGATATGATCCTTTGTATTAGCTCAGCAATGAGGATTGTTCATTCTGTAATGGTACCAACAGTCATCAATATTAGGTTGGTTCTTCATCACTGAAATATTAAGATAAAAATAAGTTACTATTAAATATTGGGATGGCAATTCATGCTTAGCCTTCTGAGAGAAGTTAAACATTTAAAAACAAATACTTCATTGTATGTTAATGTATAGGATCCACTGGGGAAAAATACATGCTTTTAAATAGAAAATAGCTTGCATCTAATACCTATACAATGCCTTCACTACTTTGGATACATAGATTTTTTTTTTAACAAAACAAGATCAGAGATTTACATTTTAAGATAGTAGCTCTGTCCTGCAATTGTTGATGTTACTTTATGTGAGCATTTACTGTGAGACTTTTTGTTTCCATTCTTGTTACTAGCTGTTGGGGGGAATAGTGGTGTGAGGACAACATCCTTATGAATGTCTTACTCTCCATGCTTTGCCTTCAACCCACCCTGTGAATGAATTGAAGTATTTTTTTTTTGTTATTGTTGTATTGAGAGAAAAAATTTATTTTGTA
The DNA here is from genome assembly GCF_059928025.1 of Delphinapterus leucas. Lineage (NCBI taxonomy): Eukaryota > Metazoa > Chordata > Mammalia > Artiodactyla > Monodontidae > Delphinapterus > Delphinapterus leucas. The sequence continues at coordinate 49,817,643 of NC_143136.1, read as the reverse complement.
ATATGGTAGATAGTTCCCAAATTTACCCATTTCAGACACACTATGTAAAGTGAAACTATGGAGTCTGATATAAAAGTTATGTTTGCATGGGATTTTTGCAAAACTAGATATTTTTTCCAGTGATTACTTCTGGAATATAATTTTAATGATATTTAAAATTTCTATTATGAATAACTGAGATTTAATTAGACTTAATCTAATTAGTACTTATAAGCATAACTTTGATTTACACATTCAGAATATAGTTTTAAAGTATTGAATTCCCTTTACAGATAGTTGATTAGAATTTAGATTAGGATGATCACAGTTTTAATCTGTTCTTATTTTGCAAGTTTTAAAAAGCCATATTTAAGTAACTAGTGATAATCATTTATGCTTTCTAAAAAGCTCTATTTTATGATTATGCCAATGATCAGAGATTTTTAAGGACAGAAAAGTGATGAATTAAAAAGTGTAAAAATATCTCATGAGGTGATAAACTCTAGTCGTGTATACATACTGAGCTTTACTTCTATCCATGTCGAAAACAAATTTCAGGATTTTTTTCTTTTTTTTTTACTCATTATACAAACACAATAATCTTCTGGTTGTATACTATTCTTTTTAGCTGATGGGGAAAATAAAAACCCTGTTAATTCTTGCTTAATTACAAAATGCTCTTCTTTGGGGGAGGGAAATTACAAGTAAAGTACATATTCACCAAAGGCGACCTAAAATGCAAACTGAGTTTTGGGTATAAGACTGGGTTTTTTTAAAGTCAAAGAATAAATGGCTTCAAGTGAATCTTCAGTTATCTTTTATTTTACCCTTATTCTGACCAGTGACAGGTTTGAACTAAGTATTTGCTTATAACTTGTCTAGATTATGGGTTGAAAATCAAAATGCCTAGATGGACAAGTTTTGTGACACTAATTAAACAGGGAAAGATATTCTTGAATCCACAAAAATACATATTTTCTGCCATTTGGGGAAGAAACATTCTGCCCTCCTGACTCACCTTACTATTTTATTTTGACCAAAATCTAAAAACAAAGCGATATTTATCTTTTAAAAAATGAAACAGTGAAAATATAACAATTCAGATGGCAATTAGTCCAGAGTAAGGAAGATGAAAATAAATGAAGGAGATTGTGACAAAATGGAAAACACATGTTTTCTTACTAAAGGAGGCAGATATTACCCAGTTCATAGAAATAAGTCCATTGTAAATATTTACTTTATAAACTCTAAAACTGCCAATTTTTCTTCGTTTAACCCTGCAGATCCTTTCTCTACCCTTTTCTGCTCTGCGCTCTGGGAAACTGCCTTCCATAAATTGTGCCTGCTGAAATCCCTTTTCCACTGGTTCTGGTTGGATTAGGCAACAGGAGAGCTGATTGTGGGAGGGAAGAGAGATCAAAGTAATTTCTTTCCTCTTCCCTTTCCTTGCCAGACAGGTTTGTGCAGTGGTTGCTCCTTTTGAGGTGCGCATCAGCTACAGCTACAATCTTTGCTGGTGTCTGGTCACTCCTTGCCTTTTCCTACCTAGACCTAGGGATGGTAAGAACTTGCCACTCTTGCTAGTTCCCAGATGCATCACCATCACATACTGGTTCAGTTAAGTCTGCTTACACCTCTGTAAATTGTTTCTTCCTAAAACTTCTTTCAACTGACCTTTCCAGTGTGCCATCTGTTTCATGGTAGTACTCTGAATGGTACAGTTACTCTACTCAACGTACTTTTATTGAATCCAATCTTTAATGTGCAGGATTGAGAGCTCAATTTTCCCATGCCTTCTACATTTTTGAGAAAACAAGTAAATACAAAATTTTTAACAAACTGAAGAAAGTGCACATATACACATGTTCAGCTTTGTGAATTTCTGCAGGCTTTATATACTCATGTAGTCAGCACCCAGATCAGGGAGCAGAAGATTACCAGATCCCCAAATCCCCCTTTGTGCTTCTTCTGGGTACTACTCTCTCAAGTGTAACCAGTATCCTGACTTTGAACAGCATGAATTTTTCTCAACTCTTTCTGAACTTTATATAAAGGGATTTTATTCAGCACGTAGACCACTTTAGCGTCTGGTTTCTTTGCTCAACATTGTTTATGAGATTAATACATATTGTTAATTATAATTGTAATTCGTTCATTCTCATTGCTGCGTAGTATTTCATTCAGGTACTTCACCTTTTTATTGGAGGGGTGGGGTGATGGACTTTTGGCTTGCTTCCAGTTTGGTGTATGATGAGTGAAGCAGCTATGAACATTCCATGCTTATCTTTTAGTGGATATGTATTCTCTTATTTCTTGGATATAAACCTAGGATGGAAGTGTTGGGGCACAGGACAGGTATAGACTTAGCTTAAGTAGATACAGACAAAGAATTTTCCAAAGTGGTTGTATCAGCTTATAGTCATGTTAACAAGCCGTGAAAGAACCATTTACTCTACAGTCTAACCAGTATTTGGAATAGTCAGTATTTCTAAATAAGCCCTCCTGTTTTGTGTGAGTTTGATAAAGTCTAATGTCTAAAGATTACCAGGGACACACCTAGAGTCAAAGTAGATTTACTAACTTGTTGTCATAAGGTGACTGCACAAAGGGGAATAGTAGGTTGTCTCAGTAAAGGATAGCATGGGTTTATCTTATCCTAGGTGATTTTTTAGAAGGGTTAAGGAAAGAGGAATCTGTTCTGGATTCGGATTTGTCAAGAAATGATGTCAACTTAGTAACGCATACTTTAATAATTTCTAGTCTAGGAGGTAAAATGAAAAAAATAGGGTTAAGATTGTCATAATAAAAGAAGCAGTGGTCAGTTATTTGACCAGGAGACAGGGATATTTAGTAATTTCTGTGATTGTGTGGTGTCTTTGTATTCTGTTTTGTTTCATTACAGTCAGGGAGTAATGGCATCAGATGTTGATAATTTATTAAATTATTTATATTCAGCAGGGAGCACCATGGAGTGCTGTTATTTACCAGGCCAGCTACCACTTGTCAGCTAACAGGGCTATTTTGTTATTTATCAGTTCACCATCTTGGCCAAAGGTAGTTAAAGTCAGGCTCCATGATATTAATCTGTGGTGTTCAGAACGGCACCATTGCCAAAATTCTATCGACTAGGAGGTTGTTTAGAAAATATTATTTGTGATTGGACTAGAGTTACTGTCGCCTGCTCTTTTTGTTTCATTGTGAATTGTTGAATCATCTGATATGACAATAACTATGAAGATTGATTTAAACTCTGAACAGGATGTATCAGCACGCTATAATACAGGCAAATATCAGAAATAAGATGATTATTGGTCTTTATAATAGGTCATGAACACAGGGGCCTAGATGATGAAACCCGCATTGTAAAAAACATTGTAAGAAACATTGTGAAAGCTAGCTTGTATGTTCTAGAGATTCATTTTGTATGTTGTAGGAGTCCTTTACCCTTTGAACTTTCAGTAGAGAAGAGTCTAGGAATAGGGATGAAATTCCTAAGCGCACAGGAAGATAGAAGAAAATTGATGGTCAATAAAGTATTGGATAAAAAGGCAAGGCTTTTCAAAATTGAAAAATAATAGTTCCAAGTAAATGTATGTCTCCTCAATCCATCTCTTACTCATTTTTAGCTCATGCTTGACTGAGGATAATTAGTTCAGCTATTTGGGAAGAGAGTGTGAATTTAAACACATGATAGCACAATAAGGTTGGAATTTTTAGTGTCTGTTGTTAAGTGTGAACCATTAGCAGAAAATTATCAAATCAGAATTGTCCAAGGTAGTATTCAAGAGTGTAGTATGAGGCATATATTATTTCCTAAAGGAGGTTATAGTTTTTCCTTCCTGAGAAATGGAAAGGAGAATTGCTGTGTTCAGGAAGTTGCCGAATTGGGTAGTGATATTTGACGGGGAGTAAAATAATGAGGACGTTGGCAGATCTCCAGAGTATTTATTTATCCCATAAAGTGTATTGATATTGATCCCAACAGAAAAAAAATGAGTTAAACCTAAAAACTTAGAGACAAAGTCAGCCTTTGTGTTTAGATATTTTGTTAACATGAAACGTATACACTCCTTGAAACGTATTTGTATTAGCATATTTTAGTTACACATAATTCACTTAAGATGACTGAATTTCCTTTTTGATTTATTTATAACTTTTTATTCTGAGATAATTATAGATACACATGCAATTGTAAGAAAGATTATAGAGAGATTCTGAATATGCTTCAATTTTCCCCAGTGGTAACATATAACCATAGTACAGTATCAAAACCAGGAAATTGACATTGATACAATCCACCGACTTTATTCTGGTTTCACCAGTTTCCCACCCACTCATTTGTGCATGTGTGTATATTTATTTCTATGTAATTTTATCAAATGTATAGATTTGTATTACCACCACCACAGCTGAAACACAGAAAAGTACTATTAAAAAAAAAAATCCCTTGTGCTACCATTTTATAGTCACAGTCACCTTCTTTCCTACCTTCCCCCATAACCCCTGGCAACTATATAATTATGTACTATGTAACACTTTTTTCCTCACTCAGCATGATTCCTTGATATCCATCCTAGTTATTGAATATATCAACAGTTTGTTCCTTTCTATTACTGGGAAGTTTCCATGGTGTTTATATACTAAAAATTGTTTAACCATTCATCCATTGAAGACATTTGGGTTTTTCCCAGGTTTTGGCTATCACTATAAAGGCACAATGATAATTCATGTGTTTGTATAAACATTCACGTGTTTGTATGAACATGTGTTTGTGTGAACATAAATTTTTTTTCTAGGATAAACACCCAAGAGTACAATGGCTGAGTAATATAGTAAGCACAAGTTTTGGAAGAAACTGTTAATTTGTTTTCCAGAGTTATCTGTATGACTTTACATTTACCAGTTACATTTAACAGTTTTTCCAAATCCATACCAGCATTTGTTTCTAGCACTATTTTTTTTTAATTTTAGCAATTCTGATAGATTTGTATAATATCTTATTATTCATCTGTATTTCCCTAAAGGCTAATGATGTTGAACATCTTTACACATAATTATCTTATTTGGCAAGAATTTTGCACATACTTCTTTCTAATATAACTTGTCAATGTCTTTATTGATATACCATAATTTAAAGACTTTTAAGATCATTTCAAAACCTCTGAGTGTCCTGCTTTTCTTCTCATCTTGAAATTTAGTAAACAAGGCAGTTATTGAAATTATAGTTTAATTATTCTATTGTTTTCTTTGAATTTTGGCTTTTAGCAAGATGGAATTTATAGATAATTAATTTTCCAGTGACCCTTCTTTTTAAACTATCAACAAATATCAACTTAAAGTCTTCTTAACCTTTGAATTCTTTTAAGGAACATATCAATTGACCATTTAACCTAGTTTTGTTTTTTAATTTCTTGGTCCCACAAAAAGATGGACACATTGGTAGATATCAGGAAAGTCAAAAGGGTATACATCCAAAAATGATCTGAAACTTTCACTAAAATTTTTCTCTGCATTTCACTTTGAATGTCTTCAAGTTTACCAACCATTTTTTTCTGCAATGCCTAGCATGTTGTCAATCACATCTAGTTTATTTTCCCTCTCATATGTATATTTTTATCTCTAGAAGTTTAAGTTTAGTTTATATCTTCTATTTTATCATTATCCATGTGTTCCTCTATCTTCTTGACATATAGTTGATATTTGTAATAGCCGATTTTACTTCCTTGCCTGCTAATTCTATGTGTCATCTCTCAGTCAGAATCTATTGACTGAGTTTTTCCTTAGTATGGGGCACATTTTCTTGTTTCTGTGAATGCTTGTTAGATTGTTATGATTTATTAATTATTAGTTTTACCTTGTTAGATTTTAGCTTTTATCTTTTTCCTATAAAATATTGTGATCAGTGTGATCTTTTCAAGACTTGTTTTCAATCTTTGTTAGAATGAGTCCATGTTAGTCTTTAGTCTAGTGCTACTTCTTTTTTCACTATTAAGAGAAAACTATTCTGAGCACTTACCCAATGACATCTTCTCTATTAGGTGGGTATTTTACTCTAGCTGGGAGGATCATGAACTGTTCTCAAACATGCACAGTTCCAGTATTTATACTGCTCACTATTTATGGTTGTTCTTTGTCTGGCTTTGGGTCATTTTTTTTCACATACATGCACCAAATAGTACTCAGTCAAAGGGGAACCCTTCTGTAGATCCTGGAGTTAGTCTGTCTGTCTGTCTGTCTGTCTCTCTCTCTCTCTCTGTAGCTCCCTCCTCTTGAATATTTTGTCTCTCAAATTCTAGCCAACTTGCCCTCTCAGAACTCCAAACTTTGCCTTTATGATTTACAAAGTCTACTTTCTCTTCTCTGTGCTGTGCCTGGAAGTTCTCTCCAGGCAGTAAGCTGAGTTAATTGTAGATCTCACCTCATTTTTTTTCTCTTCTCTCAGAGGTTGCTTTGCTGCCATTGTCCAATGTCTAAAAAATGATCGCTTCAAATATTTTGTCTGGTTTTCTAGTTGTTTAAAGTGAGAGAGTGTTGCTTACTCCATCATGGACCAGAGTGGAATTTCTAATGGTGTAGATTAATGGATAAAAATTTCTAAGTTAAATAAAGTCCAGTTTTTTTTTTCTTTTACATTCATGTTTTTGTGTTTTGTTTTGTTTTGTTTTGTTTTTTGCGGTACGCGGGCCTTTCACTGTTGTGGCCTCTCCTGTTACAGAGCACAGACTCCGGACGCGCAGGCTCAGCGGCCATGGCTCACGGGCCGAGCCGCTCCGCGGCATGTGGGATCTTCCCGGACACGGGCACGAACCCGTGTCCCCTGCATCGGCAGGCGGACTCTCAACCACTGCGCCACCAGGGAAGCCCTTGTGTCCTGTTTTTTAAAACTTTGTCTAATCCAAGATCATAGAGATATATATTTATTTCTACAAACTGTATTTTTCATATTTAGATTTATGATCTATTTCAAATTAATTTTTGTCTGTGTTAGTCTCTATAGTCATTCCATCTTGGATGTTGTTCTTTCAGCCTGAAGAGTTACCTTAAATTAGTAGTTTTATCATTTTATAAACAATGAAAGAACTTGATAACAATTTATTTCCATTTACTTCTCATGCTGTCCATCAATAGAAGCCATTAGAAACTTCCACTCTTGGCTATAAAGGAATAAGACAGACTGAATTTGCCCTCCTACTTTAAATATCTAGAAAACTGAGCAAAATGTAAGTTGATCAATTAAATGAAAAAAAAAAAGATTGTGTTTATTATCTTGATTCTATTGACTGAAAAAAAAAGCACAACATGAGAGTAAAATGAGGACTATATTTGTGGTAAAATGAGGACTATAGCCCGGGAGACAGCCTCTCAGATAACTTTGAGGAACTGCTCCAAAGAGGGAAGAGGGGAACTCAGTATATATATGTGATTCTGGTGAAGGGGGCTATGTACAATCAAGCACACATTTTGGCAGAAGGTCACTGCTAGTTACAAGAATGTTGCTGCTAGTCATGAGGAGCAGATGTCTCCATTAATGATTTTATTGCTTTCTAGATATGAGAAGGTGCAAGAAATTGGACTCATAAAACCTCCTACAAATATCTATCTGGAGGCCTGCTCTAACAGTTTTTCCCAGAGCACAGAGTGCCTCATTCCTGATCTCCACCCTGAACTCCTTTCAGGGTGTGTTGAAGGTCAGGGACTGCAGTGGCTGGTAACCTAACCATTGTAAAGGCAGATGGCAAGTGACAATTTTTAGCTGGAATTGCATTTCTCTTATACTCTATGTAGGTCTAACAGTCATCTTGATTTAAGTAACTTCCTTACCTTTATTTTACTTTAAGCCAAATCATTTTTTTCCTAAGATATTTAACCAGAATTTTGTTTTGCAGTATATTTTGGTAAATGGATCTTCCTAAAGCATTAATTGCTCAAGCAAATCCTATTTATTTTTTTGTCTCTATTAATTTTTGACATTGCACTTATTGATTTGTAATAACCATATTTCAAAGAAAGTAGTCTCTTGAAACTGATATTAGTTGTAGATAATTTAAAATTTATTATTTATATTTTGACCTTGAGGATTTCTAAAATGATTGTAGGAGGATATTGGAAGTAAATAAAATGATTTGAAAGCAAATATTAAAACTTCTGAGAAGTGAACACTAGAGCATGAGAAAATGTTTTAAGATAAATTCAAGGGCTTTAGTGGAAGACTTTTCAATCTGGACTCTATCTCTTCTTACTTTTGTGATTTTAGGGAAGTAATAAACTTTTCTTGCTCCAGTTTCCTTTCTATAAAATGGGAAAATAATTATACGTATCTCATGGCACACCACTTAGAACTGTACCTGGTTCACTGCAAGTGCTGTCTTAACTAGTTATGAATCTTAGAGCAAAAACCTTCTTGTATACAGAAGTTTCACACAGGGGAAAATGTCACGGAAATAAAGCCTTAGGTTTTAATATTCTTAGAACATCTTTCAGGAGATATTTTTCAGAAGCAAACTGTTGACTTCAAAATGAGTCAAGGCTGCAAAAATACTTATTACAAAGGGTATTTTAAAATCTCCCTCGGGGCTTCCTTGGTGGCGCAGTGGTTGAGAGTCCGCCTGTCGATTCAGGGGACGCGGGTTCGTGCCCCGGTCCGGGAGGATCCCACGTGCTGTGGAGCGGCTGGGCCTGTGGGCCGTGGCCGCTGGGCCTGCGCGTCCGGAGCCTGTGCTCTGCAACGGGAGAGGCCACAGCGGTGGGAGGCCCGCGTACTGCAAAAAACAAAAAACAAAAAATCTCCCTCAACTGGATCATTGTACAGTCTAATTTAAACGTCTGACTTTTTTACCTGAGGGTTTTATTAGCATAAGAGAGATCTTGATTATCATCACTATCATTAGCATTAGCATTGGCCTTATCTGAATAGTCATTCTAGGCTAGTAGAGAGATAAAGAAATACCACTGAGGACTTCATTCTAATTGTAGGCTATTTATAGCTTACTATTAAAAACTGTTTTTCTTGATTTATAATACCCTTTCATACTCAAAATTTTGAAAATTTAGTAATAACGTCATATAAACATTTAGTAGCATATAATACCTTTACTTTGTATAGTTTTCTGTTTACAACTGTGGATTGCAAAGTATGCTGTTTACCAAATTAAATGTCAGGTGAATCACAAAGACTGGCCTCAGATGCTGATTTATTAATTCATAAAGCATTCAACTCTTTCTGTAGTGAATTATTTTATGTTTTTACATGCAGCATTCAAAAATGTATTAAAGCAAGAATAAAGAATCATTCTCAGTAACTTCTGCATTGTTAACTTTTTAAATGTTATGAACTAGTTACCATTAATTCAGCCATAGTCCTTTCTATTGTGAAAGATACTTGTAATTTTATATTCGGAAGCCTATTATCTTCTTGTTGTCTGCATTTAGTTATTCATTTAAAATCATTTATTATACATATGCTATATCTCTCATGTATGTGTATGCTGTGAATATGTGCATATGTATTATGTGTATGTCATATGTATATATTTGTATATATATGTACACATGTGTATTATATATATTTGTGTGTATACATATGCACACATATATAATCTCTTGCATATACGTAATGAGAGGTTAAAAAGACTAAGCTAAGTATAACTCATGTCTCCCATTTCTGCTTAAATGTAAGTTTTTCAGAACTACCTGTCACTTCACCATTGTGCAGCCTGGAAAACATGGGCTGCATGAATGGCAACAAGGCACGTGGGGTAGGTGTGGCTATTTACTTTGGTGAAGAAATAACTTTCCTTTTGGTTTCAACCATCACTTTATGCCACAAAACCTCCATATAATAAAGTTATTTTCTGTATGTTTGAGGAAAAAAACAAATGAGATTATAACACATAAAATGTGTTAATCTTAAATTACTGACAAAATATAGAATAGCTTAGAGATCAAAGGGTTGAACACTTCATAGGATTGTGCCCTCAAAGGTATAACCTATTCCAAACCCTACAGCCGCTCTCTCCTGTCTAATGTCTAATGGTTCTATCTTCTAATCTCAGCTGTGAAAATCTCCACTTACCTTCTTGAAAGCCCTACAACCTACCTATGTGAATTGAATTTCCTTCAGGCTCCTTAGTCCACTTCCAACAAAAATATTGCCTTTGGTAAGATAGCAAATGGGCCTCAAGTATCTCTAGATGTAATCTTAGGACTCTGCTGAAATCCACCCCTACACTGACAGACTTGTAATAAGGGCTCAGAGCACTCGATCCATGGGCACTTCTATCAGCAGGAAAGAAATGGTACCTGGGATAAAGAAGGTCTTTTACTAATGATAAATGTATACATTCATCCAGAGGACTTAGCAATCCTAAATGTTTATAAATATAATAACAAAGTTTCAAAATATATAAAGCAAAAACTGTTAGAAGTTCAAAGAGAAATTGATAAATCTATAATTACAGTGAGACATTTCACTACTACTCTTTGAACTGAAATAACATGTAGTAGGTAGAAAAGCAGTAAGAATAAATTAACCAATGACTTAAAGACATATTTAGAACATTGCAAGTAACAACAGAAAAACATAAATTATTTTCAAAAATAATTATACTACATAAATAATATTTCTCATAAGAGACAATATTCTGGACCATAAGAAAGGTTTCAGTGTATTTCAGAAGTATTCAAGTCATGCAAAGTATCATTTATCAGTAATACAATGACCATAATGGAATTAAATTAGAAATCAATAATAGCAAGATATCTGAAAATCTCCAAATATTTGCAAGCTAAAATACAAAACAAAACCACACATATGTCTAAATAACCTATGGATCAAAAAAATCATAAAGGAAATAACGAAAATATTTTTTATTAAAAATGTTTAAAACAACATATTAAAACTTGTGAGGTGATTTATATTTGGATTACCCATTGATAAAAAAGAACAATGAATATATGAAAAACATGAATGAATCTTGAAATAACTATAAATGAAAGAAGCCAGAAAAGGAAAGTTCATACAGTATGATTCTAATTGTATAAAATTCTAAAAAGTGCATACTGATTTATAGTGTCAAAAAGCAGATCAGCATTTTGCTTGCGAGGAGAGGGATTGAGAAGAAATAAATTACAAAGGGGCATGAGAAAACTTTTGAGCGTGATGGAAATGTTTGTCATCATGATTGTGGTGGTGGTTTCATCGATATGTAATACATCTCTCAAATATCAAATTGAATACTTTAAATATATGCAGTTTTCACATGTCAGTTATATCTCACCAATGCTATTAAATTTTTGTTAGTAGCTTGGAGTTAAAATGTATTTATAAACTCTACAGAAAGTGGGCATAAAGGGAACCTACCTCAACATAATAAAAGCCATATATGACAAACCCACAGGAAACGTTATTCTCAATGGTGAAAAAACTGAAAGCATTTCCTCTAAGAACAGGAACAAGGCAAGGGTGCCCACTCTCACCACTATTATTCAATATAGTTTTGGAAGTTTTAGCCATGGCAATCAGAGAAGAAAAAGAAATAAAAGGAATCCAAACTGGAAAAGAAGAAGTAAAACTGTCATTTTTTGCAGATGGCTTAATACTATACATAGAAAATCCTGAAGATGCCACCAGAAAACTACTAGAGCTAATCAATGAATTTGGTCAAGTAGCAGGATACAAAATTAACACACAGAAATCTCTTGCATTCCTATACACTAACAATGAAAAATCAGAAAGAGAAATTGAGGAAACACTCCCATTTACTATCACAACAAAAAGAATAAAATACCTGGGAATAAACATACCTAAGGAGGCAAAAGACCTGTATGCAGAAAACTATATGACACTGATAAAAGAAATTAAAGATGATACAAACAGATGCAGAGATATACCATGTTCTTGGAGGAATCAACATTGTGAAAATGACTATACCACCCAAAGCAATCTACAGATTCAATGCAATCCCTATCAAACTACCACTGGTATTTTCCACAGAATTACAACAAAAAATTTCACAATTTGTATGGAAACACAAAAGACCCCAAATAGCCAAAGCAAACTTGAGAAAGAAAAATGGAGCTGGAGAAATCAGGCTCCCTGACTTCAGACTATATTACAAAGCTACAGTAATCAAAATAGTATGATATTGGCACAAAAACAGAAATATAGATCAATGGAACAGGATAGAAAGCCCAGAGATAAACCCACACACGTATGGTCACCTTATCTTTGACAAAGGAGGCAAGAATATACAGTGGAGAAAAGACAGCCTCTTTAATAAGTGGTGCTGGGAAAACTGGACAGTTACATGTAAAAGAATGAAATTAGAACACTCCCTAACACCATACACAAAAAATAAACTCAAAATGGATTAAAGACCTAAATGTAAGGCCAGACACTATGAAACTCTTAGAGGAAAACATAGGCAGAACACTCTATGACATAAATCACAGCAAGATCCTTTTTGAGCCACCTCAATGGAAATAAAACAAAAGTAAACAAATGGGACCTAATGAAACTTAAAAGCTTTTGCACAGCCAAGCAAACCGTAAACAAGACAAAAAGACAACCCTCAGAATGGGAAAAAATATTTGCAAATGAAGCAACTGACAAAGGATTAATCTCTAAAATATACAAGCAGTTCATGCAGCTCAATATCAGACAAACAAACAACCCCGTCCAAAACTGGGCAGAAGACCTAAATAGACATTTCTCCAAAGTAGACATACAGATTGTCAACAAACACATGAAAAGATGCTCAACATCACTAATCATTAGAGAAATGCAAATCAAAACCACAAAGAGGTATCACCTAACACTGGTCAGAATGGCCAACATCAAAAAAATCTAGAAACAAATGCTGGAGAGGGTGTGGAGAGAAAGGGAACCCTCCTGCACTGTTGGTGGAAATGTAAATTGATACAATCACTATGGAGAACAGTATGGAAGTTCCTTAAGAAAACTAAAAATAGAACTACCATATGACCTAGCAATCCCACTACTGGACATATACCCTGAGAAAACCATAATTCAAAAAGACATGTGTACCACAGTGTTCATTGCAGCACTGTTTACAATAGCTGGGACTTGGAAGCAATCTAAATGTCCATCGATAGATGAATGGATACAGATGGTGTGGCACATATATACAGTGGAATATTACTCACCATAAAAAGGAATGAAATTGAGTTATTTATAATGAGGTGGATGGACCTAGAGTCTGTCATACAGAGTGAAGTAAGTCAGAAAGAGAAAAACAAATACCGTATGCTAACATACATATATGGAATCTAAAAAACTACTGATGAACCTAGTGCAGTGCAGGAATAAAGACACAGATGTAGAGAACAGACTTGAGGATGCAGAGGGGGGAGGGGGAAGCTGGGGCCAAGTGAGAGAGTAGCACTGACATATATACACTACCCACGTAAAATGGATGGCTAGTGGGAAGCAGCTGCACAGCCCAGGGAGATCAGCTCTGTGCTTTGTGATGACCTAGAGGGGTGGGATAGTGAGGGAGGGAGGGAGCCTCAAGAGGGAGGAAATGTGGGGATATATGTTTATGTATAGCTGATTCACTTTGCTGTACAGCAGAAACTAACACAACATTGTAAAACAATTATACTCCAATAAAGATATTTTAAAAAATAATAAAATGTATTTATGGATCAATTTGAAGAAAAATGACATCTTTAACATATTAATCTTTCTACACATAAACATGAGACATTTCATGATTTATTTGGCTTCCCTTAATATCTTGCTATAAGCTCTAATTTTATTTCATATGGAAAACTTTCATAGATTTATTTTTAGAATTGTATTATTTAGAACGAAAGTTAAGCTGCCACACTAAGGAGACCAACACAACAATGACGTAAGGTACAATTACATTTATTTTTCTTACACAGTCTATGTCATGAGTCAGTCATCATGAAAGGTTATTGGAAAGTATACCTTCTATGGGGACTAGTTTAGTGATCAGAAAATTATGTGTTTTTTGCCAAATAGGCTTGCTCCTTCCTCCCTCCCTCCATCCCTCCCTCCTTTCCTTCCTTCCTACCTTTCTTCCTTCCTTTTGTTTCTTTATCAAAGCAATTCCCTCAAATATTTCATAGTTTTCTAGACTGTTGACATTTGCTGAGTACCAATTTTTATACCCCTAGTTCTTTTCATGGGTCTTTAGCCTGCTTTGTTTTTTGGCTTTTGTGCTGGACCCATGTTAATGGGCCTTATTTTTATTGTTGACTACTGTGCTGGAAAGGGCTAACTCAGCAGGCCTGGGTTGCTCCACCCCTGTGTATTCCCAAGAAAAGCTTATCCTCAGAGCTGGCCCTTGGCCAGACCCTGGAGATGAGCTCTGTGACCTGGGAATATTCTGCCTGATAAGTGTGTTTTTGTAGGCCTGAGATTTGAGGCCATGTGGTTCCAGTTTAATCAGATAGTTGATACTAACAGTGTGATTAATGGTATTAAAGTTTCTGCTTTGGGGAACTGAAGTCTGAGTAATTAGAGTCACTGGCACAGGTGCTACATGCCTACATGTCTCATCCCAATAAAAATCCTGGACACCTGGGCTTGGGTGATCTTCCCTGGTTGACAATACTTCACATGTGTTGTCATTCATCATTACTGGGGAAATTAAATGCATAAGTGCATCTGTGTGACTCTGCTGGGAGGGAACACCTGGAAGCTCACATCTAGTTTCTCCTGGGCTTTGCCCCATGCACCTTTTCCCTTTTCTGATTTGTATCTTTATCTGTAATAAGCAGTAACCATGAGCATAACAGATTTTATGAGTCCTATGAGTCCTTCTAGCAAATCATTGAGCCTGAGAGTGGCCTCAATTGTACCTGAAAGCTTCTGACCACTTCTAAGTCCTCTCCTTATATCCTACTCTGCACTACCATCATGTCTCTCAACTCAGTAACTCATGATAACTTTCTGACTTGTCCCCTTGCTATTTTTTATTTTGCTACACTTTTCCAAAGTGATTCTTAAAAAAAAAAGAGATGTATTTTCTTCATTTACCACATTCAGAAAAAAAAATCTAAATGTGTTATATACATGGTTTATCAGTTCCTTATGACCTGCCCCCCCACCCCAGCTATCTCTTCTTTTCTTTTTACCCCCTCTCATTCAGGTTCTTGCTGTTCCTCACACTTACCAAGCATTCAACAGCCCCAGGGTCTATGCATTCACTGTTCCCTATGCCTGTTTGACTCATGCCCCAGATATTCACCGGGATCACTCTCCCATTATTTAAGCTATTTTTTATACAGGGATGGAATTCAATGAGTTATTACCAGTAAAGCCTGCTTAGTACCATGCAGCAGTCTTATCTCCATGAGTAATCAGGGATCTTTCTAATTGGGAAATGATCTTGTCTTAGAGGTTGTTAAATATTTGAATATTGTTACTGCTTACTTGTTACCTTACCTGGGAGGTTCAAGACATGCTACCCCAAAATATGGGGCCTTGGCATAATGAATAATTTAAGCTGAAGGAGTTTCAGAAAAATAGCAGAAGCAGGAAGATCTGACCTTCCCCCTCACATTTCCCCTGAAACAGATCATAAAACCCTCATGTGAGAGTTGCCCTCCCTATACCAGGAGAAAAGGAGCATCCTTATCTCTGAAAACAAGGGGACACTGAGAAGACTCTGAAGAGGTCTTGCTGAGTTTTCCCAGTTTACTTCACCTACCTCATACTCTAACTTATCATATATCTCCATGACTGTCCATTCTTCATCAAACCTAGCATAAATATACTCATGTTCAACCCCTGTTTTGTGTCTTCATTTCCTCTTGAAGGCTCCTGTGTCACATAAAACTTATGTTAAATAAATCTCTGTGCCTTTCTCCTGTTAATCTCTGTCAGTTTACTTTTCAGACCCATCCAGGGACCATAAGAGCATTAAGAAAAACATTTTCCTCTTCTCCAGAGGCCTTCTCCATCCATCCTATATAAAATAGCATCTACCCTCACTCTGAAAATATCCTTTTCCATATCCTTTCTCCCTGTCCTTTTTTCTTGATAGCATAGATATGAAGATATATCTCTCCAAGTAGAATGTAACCTTACGAGTGTAGTGATCTCCACTTTAGTTTTATTTTGTACATAATAGGTCCTCAGTACATATTTGTTGATCAAATGGATGAACCTCTATCTCCTCCAACCCCAAAGGAAATTTTCCTCAAAATAACTTAGTCACTTTAGAATGATAAACTCCATAGTCATTCCATGGTATTCTTTGACAGTCTGAGTCCAGTGGAACTATCCAGGGGTGGTCATCAGCTCTACTAGTGTCACCCATCCTTCAACATTTTATCATCTATGGGAGTGATAGATATGTCTCTATTTTCCCCTTATCCAGCACGTGGCTGTTATATCAGACATGTTCACATCACATACACTCCTACCCCACAAGGCGATAATTTTCAACAGTAGCACATATAAACTGATAAGGAGGAAGAGATATCTAGTATTAACAATGGAATTATAACGTTATTTATGAATGTGGGGGAGTTTTAGATTACCTTTTTCCTTTCCCTCTTCCCACTCTCAAATGATAACTGAAGAGGCTTTCCTCAGTTCTTATGATATACCCCTTATAGCCTGTTGCTATTGGGTTCATTTTGCCTTCACATGTAGATCCCTTGGGCCTGTTCTTCTAAAGTTGTTTCAAGCTCAGCTACTTTCCTTGGTACTCACAGAACTTGCTGGACTAAGTCACTTGAGCGAGGGCTTCTCCCAACATAGGCGTCTCTCTTGGTTTTGAGAATCTGGTCAGCCTCGTGCTTTTATTATAATTTTCAGGAAAAAGTTAGGCGTTAGATTGTGTCCTTCAAATTCCAGGTGGCACAGATTAAGTTGTTCTCTGCTCCCCTTGCTTCACTTCTCTAGGATTCATAAATCTGGGGCCACCTACTCAGTAAGCTCTGCATAGAGTATGTAGTGTCTGATGTGGCTAAAGTTAACTATTATTCTAAGTTCACTACTTTAGAGGACAGGAAAGTTAAATTTTACATCTCATTAAGATGACAGTAAAGAGCATTTTTAATTTGTAAACTCCTGAGTAATGACTTAGAAACAAGTTGTCATTTTGTTATAGCACAAAGATGTAGAATTGATTACAACACTCTGGATCTCCGTAATTGAGGGAGCACCAGTTTGTGAAAGATTAATTTCTTTACATTACTCTTTTTAACACATTGTCAATGCCATTAGCTTTTTCGCTTTTAATTTCATCCTGCTTTTCACTAAAGACTGTTGTACCATTTTGATTAATATGATTAGAATATTTTGAAAAGATGGGGATTTCCGTGTTTTCTGGGATATGACTTACATGACTATCCCTTTAAGATGTAGATTCTGCCTGGCAATTTATTACATTGACAAATATTAATAAAAAACTCATCTATCAGTCTTACTATTAATTATTATGCACACTGTTGATGAAAAGTATATTATGAATGTTTGCTGCATAATAGACACTGTATGAGGTACTCAGAAATAGGCAGTAGAAAATCCAAGATATGGTCCAAATAAGCCATATATGAAAGCATCTTACACAAGAGTAAGAGTAGAGCAAAAACAAAGTGTTTTCGTTTTGCAGGGGAGAGTTGAAAGCAGGTAATTTCACTCAGGAAAACATTCGTATCCTAGATATGAGCTTCTATGTGAGTCATGTATAAGGAGAAGGGGAAGAAGAAAAGCCAAAAATGTTGTTTACAATTTATCTGCAAGGAATAGACAATAACTTTGATTCTTTGATGTTGGAGAATGATAAGTGATACGTATTTCTGAGTTGGCTTTATAAAAGATTGATTGTTACAAAACTGTTCTGAATCAAATTTAAATTTTACTGTTCTCTCCTCGGATTGAAGATTAAATTTGTGACAAAAGCACACATAGCATATACTGTCTGATTTCCTCAGCTGTAAAATGGAAGGAATAACACCATCATTAACACTGTGCATTATAATATAGTATTTTCTGCTGCCTAATTTATGATATGGACATTTAAGCATAGTGTCAAAGAGTAAAGTATTATGTTACTATTTATATTCTTTCTCAAATATTTAGAAAATGTAAACATAATTTTGCAGCTGATTTCCATTGACTATTTCCAACTGAAATTCCATTACTTTCACTTAACTTGCAGTGTAATTAATATACCATCGGGGAGTGTTTTCAAACACTATACATTTTAAATACTTCTTAATTCCATAGCTCAGAGAAATTTTAGCATTTTTCTTGCTTTAATTTTTTATGCTAATAAATTCAATTGCATGTCATATTTGAACAATTTGAATGTTTTTCTGATTCTTCTCTGTAGTTGGGATATTAACCTCTGAATCATGATAAAGAAGTAACCGTCATTAATTATTCTTAACTAACACATTTTGAAAGAAATATTTCACCTATGTATTCTAAAATATCCTTAAAGATGAGTTTGTATTTTATCTTTAGGGACTCTCCTTTAATTTTAGGACCTTTATTTATTGTTGTGATATATACTAGAACTTTGCTTTTTGAATAGCCATATTTTATTTTTTATTGAAGTATAGTTGATTTACAATGTTGTGTTACTTTCTGCTGTACAGCAAAGTGATTCATTTATACATACATATACATTCTTTCTTATGCTTTTTCCATTATGGTTTATCAAGGATATTGAAAATAGTTCCCTGTGCTATACAGTAGGATCTTGTTGGTTATCCATTCTACATATAATAGTTTGCATCTGCTAACCCCAAACTCCCAATCAATTCCTCCCCCACCCCTCCTCCTCCTTGGCAACCACAGTCTGTTCTCTATGTCTGTGAGTCTGTTTCTGTTTCGTAGATAAGT
Organism: Delphinapterus leucas; assembly: GCF_059928025.1. Lineage (NCBI taxonomy): Eukaryota > Metazoa > Chordata > Mammalia > Artiodactyla > Monodontidae > Delphinapterus > Delphinapterus leucas. The sequence goes on along the minus strand of NC_143136.1, from coordinate 49,798,811 downwards.
TCATTTATGTCATATTTTAGATTCCATATATAAGTGATATCATATGGTATTTGTCTTTCTCTTTCTGACTTATTTCACTTAGTATGATAATCTCTAGTTGCATCCATGTTGCTACAAATGACATTATTTCATTCTTTTTATGGTGAATAGCCATATTTTAAATGTAATCTTCATTGCTTTAAAAGGTCAGGTGATTTAAAGCAGAGAATAATTTTATGAAAATTGATGGATTTCTTTGATTGGTTTCTAATCTATATTCCCATTAGAATCCAACCAGATAAGTTCTTTTTTTTTTTTTAACATCTTTATTGGAGTATAATTGCTTTACAGTGGTATGTTAGTTTCTGCTTTATAACAAAGTGAATCAGCTATAAATATACATATAGCAACCAGATAATTTCTTTAGTAGAAATTAATGAGTAATTCTTTGTCACCAAAACCAAAATTTCTCAAGATTGAAAATAGAGAACCAAACATCAAATCTCTTATTTTGTTTAGAGATTCATATTATTACAGATAATAATTTTTAAATTTAATAATGATATATAAACATCACATAATGTGTTGTCTAAACGCCATCATTGTTATCATTGTTAAGTCTTTTTTACTTTGAGTCCTCTGAGCAGCAGATACCAAGACAGTGTAAGGAAGGAAAGATTTTCCCTGTACCATCCTAGGTTCCATACCTGGGTCTGTGAACAGCTGTGAAGAAGTAGATTAACAAGGGAGAATTTATATAAATTCATTTATTTTTAATATTACAAGATGGGGCACCACAGGAAAAAAAATGAATATTCAGAAAAGCAGTGAGAGTTAAGATCTTATATACCATCTGAATAGGGGAAAGGGACTTAAAAGAAAGTAAATGATTTTTAGGAAAGATAAATGGGCCTTATAAGAATAGATGGGAGATATGATAGTTTGTGACAAAGTTCGTCTGAGTATGGTGTTGACTTCTAGTCTCCTCTCCTGTGATAACAGACAGTCTTCCCTGATTGATGAAACTCCTGGTTAGGGGAATTATGACAAATGAGTTCCTTTTGGAAGATATCTTTAGGCAGATAAGGGGAATTCAGAGAAAGCCTTTCCCTGCATTTGCTGTTTTTCAAGTGCCAATCATCCTTGAGCCAAAGAGGCCTATTTTAGAGTGGCATATTCTGTCATCCTTCAACAGGATTCAATGTTCAAGGGATGCATTGCAGAAAATTTCTTGGAAGAAAAATGAGGAGAGTTAGAGGAGGAGAAACATATAGACGGCACTGTAGGACAGACACCTGTGCAGGAAATAGGTTAGGATGGAGGGCTGGGAAGAAGAGTCTTGATTGTAGTGCAATTCTAAGAAAGGTTTTGTGAGGCTGCTGGGGAGTACTCAAAGCCAAAGTTGCTCACAGGAATGGACTTGCCTTAGTACCCCTGCCATACTCAGTTACTGGCTGGGATCATCTCATGAGAAGCATGGCTTCAGCACAAAGATGGGGTACACTCATTGGTAGTAGTCAGTCATGCTCCCTGAAGTAAAAACGTGCTCTCTGCAGCACTTTTTTATGGCTAGCACATGACATTTTGTTTGTTAGAGATAATCTTTTTAATCTCTTAGGACATTTCTAGAATTTCTCAAGTATTTTTCCACTCCTATGGAATAAAATTCAAAACATGGCAAAGCTTCCTGTATCTAAAGACTTAACTTGGAAAATATAGTATGAAAACCTATCATCAAACTCATATTTACTGAAGAAAATAGCCAACTTTAAGGACATAATTCAGCTTGGCATGATATTCTAAGGGCATAAAAATTCCTAAGCAGTGGTTATCTTCATAAATAGACCATGCCAGCAATCCACAAGTCAGACAGACCACAGAAATGGGGGATTCAGGAGTAGGAAGTATGTATGGGTTAAGGGAAACATCAGGTAGTAGACTCTCTTCTGCTGGACTAAGATTCAAGGACAAGGTCCAGTCCCTGGGAAGTTAACAGGTTGAGTAAAGGTAGGACAGGGCTTCAATCCTAGAGTCTGGAAAATCATTTTCAATGCAGAGGTTCAGAGTTTTAGGTACAGGGAACAAAGTTAGATTTCAATGATAAGAATCGGGGTCAGGATAGACAAAATCCATTAACAAATCAGAAGCCCAGTTATCCAAACAGACCAGTTAGTAATATTAGTAGCAAGAGTAAGTTGATCATGTGTCCCATCACTTTGCGCTAGAATTTCTTAATGTCTCTGTGCTTAAAGTTATCAGTAGTCTTAGAGACTGGGTCAGAGGTGAACTATTATTGGATTTAGAGTTTTCCTAGTCACTATAGAGACTGAAGCTTAGGAATGAAGCAGGAGCAGAGGCCCACTTTTTCCAGTTCAGGCGATTACAACCTTATCATTGCTCTTCCTGCTTCCATCTTGGAGTCTATCATGTTGTTGCTGAGAAACTTACATAAATTTAAGATAAAGATCTTAAATCTCCTACTCTTCGTATGACCTCATTGAATTGTCTGGATTATTTCCACTAATGTTAATGTTCTAGCGTTAACTTTTTAGATTTTTTATTTAATTTTTAAGATTTTAATTAAATTTTTATTCTTTTTTGAAAATATTTTTATTCAGCACTGTTGCAGTTGTAACTAATCTGTTCTGCTGAGCATTACAGAGGGCTGTTTATGTTTCATACGTCAGCAGCATTTCATAGGAGGTTTTTTTTTATAAATTAATTTAATTTAATTTATTTTATTTTTGGTTGCATTGGGTCTTCGTTGCTGTGCGTGGGCTTTTCTCTGGTTGCGGTGAGCAGGGGCTACTCTTCGTTGCGGTATGCAGGCTTCCCATTGTGGTGGCTTCTTTTGTTGTGGAGCATGGGTTCTAGGTGCGTGGGCTTCAGGAGTTGTGGCACACAGGCTCAGTAGTTGTGGCTCACGGGATCTAGAGTGCAGGCTCAGTAGTTGTGGTGCACGGGCTTAGTCGCTCCGTGGCATGTGGGATCTTCCCGGACCAGGGCTTGACCCCGTGTCCCCTGCATTGGCAGGCGGATTCTTAACCACTGCGCCACCAGGGAAGCCCTTCGTAGGAGTTATGTCCAAGCTAATCTCGGAAATTTTCAATCAAGAAGCTCTCACATTTTCCTCATTAGTTATTTAATATCTGAAAATATGAAGCTCAGTGGTTGTACTATGTACTCAGAGCTTTCTAGAAATATTCAGTTTATTTAGCATAATTAGGAAACATTATTTTATTAATCATTTTTGTTGGAGCTTGAATGAAGAAATTCAGCAACTGTAACACTGGAAAGTCATTAGAGAACTTCTGGTTAGCATATGCAATTTTTAATATATTTTCATCATTTCCATTCTTCAAAAATACTAATTTGTTATTACAATAATGAGAAATATATTCTAAGAATCATAAACTATTTTATTATAAATATAATTCTTAAAATTTTAGATAATGTGTATATCATGTTTATTATGCCTAAATGTGGCACTGATTTAAATTATTCTCAAAGAACTACATTAATCCTTTAAGTTTCCTCTGATATATTAATTTATTGATATAGACACATTCAAAAATTTTAATATCAAACACTTGTTTTTTAGTAACTCATAACATATTTCTTAATTTTTTTTTTTTTTTTTTTGTCGGTATTCGGGCCCCTCACTGTTGTGGCCTCTCCCGTTGTGGAGCACAGGCTGCGGACGCGCAGTCCCAGCGGCCATGGCTCGCGGGCCCAGCCGCTCCGCGGCATGTGGGATCTTCCCAGACCGGGGCACGAACCCGTGTCCCCTGCATCGGCAGGCGAACTCTCAACCACTGTGCCACCAGGGAAGCCCCTTAATTTTTAATATATGAAATATTACTGTAATTTCTGAATCAGCTAATAACTACCTTCAGACTTTTAAAAGTGGTGTCTGCTCAAGTGAATAAAACCTGTTTGTTTTATTTTTCAGAATTCTCCTCATTCCATAGGTAGCATAAAGCATTTTCATCTCTAGAGTAATTTTTTAAGTTTAATACAACCTCCATTCCTGTAAGTAAGTAGAAAATAATTTATATTTTTTCATTTCTAGCTTTACATAAATCACAGAATTCCCCTCAATGAAAATGGATCATTCTGGAAATCTCTCTACTGGAAAATTTCCAGACCAATATCTTTCCCAAAGAGGAAAAGTTGTTTAATAATGAGCCCCAATGCCATTATCATACAATCTGTGTAAGTATTTGCTATCTGAAGGTTACCCCATTGGGGGCAATTCATTAGGAGAATGTACTTAGATTGATTTCTGGGCTCTCAATATGGAAGCCTCTGTCTAATGAATATAGTAGATGGACTAAGAGGGAGCTAAAACATAATTTACTAAAGATGATTACTGAGTTTGAAACTTTTTGGAGAGTACAATTATTATCTTTTGCCAAATCCCCAGGAAATAAGAATGTCTGACAAGATCTTTTATTATAATGTGTAAGAACCTACTTAAGACTTGCAAGCAGAAAATGAGAAATTAAATAGCTAACTTGTGAATTATTTTCTTTCATAGAGCATTAAACATTAATAGGATAATATTTCTATTTAGAACCAAGAAGCAGTATCTAATTAATATACTAACATATTTATTCATGTGATTCATATAAATGTATTAATAACATTTTTCTTGATCTCTAAAGAGAACACTCTGTTATCCATTATTTTCTACAAAAAGTGATGCATTTCAATTTGTGTAAGCTTATAGTATTTTTTTTAAGAAATGTTTTATAAAATGTTTTAGTACTGCCACCTTAAGGTCAAGATGTATATTATGTTGAGGCCGCATTGCAACACCCCCTCATAGTGAGCAGGGAGAGGGCTTCCCTGGTGGCGCAGTGGTTGAGAGTCCTCCTGCCGATGCAGGGGACACGGGTTCGTGCCCCGGTCCGGGAAGATCCCACATGCCGCAGAGCGGCTAGGCCCGTGAGCCATGGCCGCTGAGCCTGAGCGTCTGGAGCCTATGCTCCGCAACGGGAGAGGCCACAACAGTGAGAGGCCCTCGTACCGCAAAAAAAAAAAAAAAAAAAAAAGATCAGGGAGAGTCACTTGTATACAGCAGGTGCTTAGATTGCTGGGAACCAGCCAGTCCTCAGCACACAAGCCTAGGGGGCTTCTGTCTCATTCTGGTCTTAGTTGACTCCTATGCATCAATGCTGAGGAGAACAGGTGAGACAACAGAGATAAGTAACTACACGGTTTATTGCCTGGGCTGAATTGACCAGTATCAGTAGCCATTAGTCAGCAGTTCAGATACTCTCTAGAGCAATGCTTCTCAGACTTTAATGTATACACAAATCCCCTTGAAATCATGTTAAATTGTAGATTCTGATTCAGTAGGTCTGGGATTGGGGGTTGGGCTGAAATTCTGCAGGTCTAACAATCTCTTGAGTGATGACCATACTGTTGATGTATGAGTTGAGTCTACTCCACACTTGGGAGTAGACTGTTCTGGAGCACTGCAGACTCCAAGTTCCTTTACCTGAGGCACCATCACTTCCCTTAACACCTCTCCAAATTTCCCATAATGTGGAGCTAACCAGACGCATTTGATGTGTATTTTCTCATTATAACTCTAATACTGTAGGTGGAAATCTTTTGCAAGAGCAACACAGACACATTTAACTCTGATCAGAGAACAATTTGTTTCTTGGTCAACCCCTACTATTCTCCATTTTTTTGACATCATGTTTATTATAGATTGTTTTCTTTATATTGGTTCTCTTTCTCTGTGTTTTTCTGCCCAAGTTTGTCCAAAGCGCTGATGCTTTTTATTTCCACCTAGCTAATTCTGATGACCTTCCCTTAAGATTCTTCTGCTGATCAATACTCCAAACTCAACTTAATCCATTAAGGATTTGGGAAAAGATGATGTTCATTTTTAATGTAAACCCTAAATGTTTATCTGAATAGAATTTTTAAAAAAATAATAGAAGGGAATAAAACTCCCCAAACACTTCTAATATACAGACACAAAACAAGCTTGAGCTGAATATAAAATATAAGTCATTTTCTAACCTCTGTACACCTCCAAAGGAACTTCAAGTTTGTTTTGCTATGTATCCCTTTCTAGATGCAGATATGACAAATTAAATTCGTAGAATGATTTTCATGCCACAAAGAACCTTCCTATAGATTATCTTTTTTATTTGAAGCACTTGATGAGGAAAGTGGGATCTATCATTGCCCAGATAATATACATTGAATGATGTTGAAAGTTACTCCTGCCTCCATGTATTTGTCTTTTCTATTAGACTTGCAATAGTGCCCAAAATGACACTATTGTGTTCTTCTGTGAATAAGGCATGTAAGTCTTGAAAGTTATTATTTAAAGATAAATGCATACTAAAATAGTATCTTGAAAATTTATAAAGTTTATTCTAGTTACATTCTCCAACCAGCATCTTCTGTATCCCTTCCTTCCCATTTATATATTCTAGCTCATACATCCTATAAATGCTGAAATACACCAGGATTCTTTTCTTGATTTTCTCTTTTTCTTTTATTATTCTAGCTATTATTAACACAGTCTCATTTTCTTTGGCTGAAATTTTTTTCAGTTATGAACAGCACACTTGAAACTCTGAATTCTTACTTAGGCTCAGTTAGCTTTCTTGAGCTCCAGAAATATATTTCTACTACCTATTTGCATGTATTTATAAAATATTTAAAAAGCTAGATGAGAATTGGGACTTGAGAGTAACTACATTAAAGATGTTAATAGCATGTACATATAACATGTTTAGGTTAATATACTTACTATTTTATATTCTGTATTAAAGTCAGTGATAAGAAACATATTCATTACTAACAACACCCCTTTGAAGTACCCTGATAAACTTTTATTATTAATTTCTTCAGAATATTCTTCTCGCTAAAAATGGAAAATATGACTCTGAGAAGGTCCTAAAGTATATATACTGCCAAAAAGATAAGTAATTCTTTTTCACATTTATAATCCCTGAATGTCTGAATCCTTACAGTTTCTCATACATAAATTATCCTTTTAAAGCAAAAATCTGATGTATTTTTAAAAGCTAACAAAAACCTGATTTATTTTTAAAAGCTATCAGTAAATTAAATTAAAATTCAAAATTGAATAAGTAAATATTCATTTAATCAATAAAACTCTTGCCTGTATTATGTTATTGTGACATAGCCTGTTTGTAAATATTAATGTGTTGTTAAACATAAAACATATTTCCTTGATAATCTTCAGAAGCTCAATGAAACTTTTTTTATTCTTAGAAAGAATTGGTTTGATTTTGCAGTTAAATGATTACTCCATCTCCCTTAGCAACTTGTTTTGTTTGATATTACAAATACATTTTTTTGGTTTAGCATGTTATATACTTATACCCACACTGTTTAATTATTTACTTTTATATTAATATGTCTAAATTACAGAGCAGGGCTTCTGGAAGCATTGAATTCTTATCCTATAAACCATACCATAATTTAAATAAATTAATTTAATTAAGTAAGTGATTAAAGAAATGTAAGAGTAAAATATTAAACCCCTTTATTGTTTTAACTACTTCAGAAGTTTGGAGTTAATTATGATCTATGAAATCAATACGTGCAATAATGTATAGGATGGTAATGAGTTAAACATTTCTGAAGTACATGCTGTAAAGCGTCAAGGTTATTGGCCCAGCAAATCATGAGAGAATAAGGAATAGTAATTTTATTGATCACAAAGGTAAAATAGATTTATAGAAATAAAAGAGAACAATTTTTTAAATGTCATATATTAATTAGAAAATTTTACTAATATAATAAGAAAATAAGGTTGCTGAGTTTTTAGAAGCTTTGTAGCTTCACCTCAAATTTCCATTTTATATCATAAGATAGGTATTTCCAATCTGAAACTCAAGATATCCTCTTAATATTTAGTCCAAAAACTAGAAGATGGTTAAAGTTTGGAGGTCAGGTCTATCAGATGTAGCATCTAATATACATCATCATCTAATAGCTGTGAAGCTGTCCTGGCACCTTTCCTAAAAAGTAAGCTGAGGTTCCTTAAGGGGATTCTTTTCAAAGAGCAACCATAATGTAGGTAATTCTTGCTAATTTAATGACCATCTACAAGCTGTGTATGAATATAATAATGAGGATGTGGTGAAGATGTCATTGTCATAAAAATAGAGATGTCTGGCTCTGAGACCTTTAATCAAATATTTATTTTCTGGGAATGGCTTACCAGTTTTCAAATTAGCTATATTAAAAAATAATAATAGTTGTATTAGATTATTGAAAAATAGTAAATTGCTGCAAATCAATGAAACTGTTTACATATTAAAAGGTCTTTGTCGTGTGGAACATAGAATAGCTAATATAATGTCACTTAGTGTTTGCTGCACACCTCCCAACCTCACCTTCACAAGTCTGCTTCATGGTTGGCTTTCCCTTTATTAAGAGCCTTCTCATGGTTAGCTGGACTGTGAAAGCTAAGGTGAGCCCTTGACTACAGAGTTCATTAGTCACAGTCAGGACTCTGAAGGTAGGGGAATCATGTGAAGAACAGAGCTAATAATTTGGAATTTTCCTGATTTATGTCCCAGTCAAATACTTGAAAAACAGAGCTTGGTTCAGTAGTTGCTATTTTAACAGATACTAATCATTTTAAAAAATTTATTTTACTGAAGCATAGTTGATTTACAATCTTGTATTAATTTCTGCTGTACAGCAAAGTGATTCAGATATATATATATATATATATATATATATATATATATATATATACATTCTTTTTCATACTTTTTTCCATTATGGTTTATCACAGGATATTGAATATAGTCCCCTGTGCTATACAGTAGGACCTTGTTGTTTATCCATTCTATACATAGTAGTTTGCATCTGCTAACCCCAAACTCCATCCCTCCCCTACCCCTCATCCCCCTTGGCAACCACAAGTCTGTTCTCTGTCTGTGAATATGTTTCTGTTTCGTAGATAAGTTCACTTATGTCATATTTTAGATTCCACATATAAGTGATATCATGTGGCATTTGTCTTTCTGTTTCTGACTCATCTTACTTAGTATGATAATCTCTAGGTCCATTTGTGTTGCTACAAATGGCATTATTTCATTCTTTTTTATGGCTGAATAGTATTCTATTGCATATATGTACCACATCTTCTTTATCCATTCATCTGTTATGAACATTTAGGTTGTTTCCATGTCTTGGCTATTGTGTATAGTGCTGCTATGAACATAAGGAGGTGCATGCACCTTTTTGAATTATAGTTTTGTCTGGATATATGCCCAGAAGCGGGATTACTGGATCATATGGCAACTCTATTTTTAGTTTTTGGAAGAACCTCCATACTGTTCTCCATAGTGGCTGCACCAATTTACATTCCCACAACAGTGTAGGAGGGTTCCCGCCTCTCCACACCCTCTCCAGCATTTGATATTTGAGACTTTTTAATGACGGCCAGTCTAGCCAGTGTGAGGTGGTCCTCGTTGTAGTTTTGATTTGCATTTCTCTAATAATTAGCGATGTTGAACATCTTGTGCCTATCGGACATCTGTAGATACTAATCAATTGTTTATTTTTCGTTGTAAACTTTATGGGATATTTAGTGTTCTTTCGTACATTGGAAAATAGTGACTTAAATCCACCACCCTGACTCTTTTCATTCTGGTTTTATTGAGTGATATTTTGACAGAACTCCAAATTATATGGGATATAAACTCTGACTCTGGACATGGCCAGGATCTTGTCTGGGCTTATGCTTATACAATTTGCCTGGCATTATATTCTAAATTTAGATTTGATTTGATCAAACCTATGTGCCTTTACTCAGTATTCAGCTGAGAAGAGATAAAAGGAAAAACATTCTAAGTAATTCTAATGTGGTTATAAGGGTTTGCCAAAAAACTGTAAAGGGTCTGAGATTTTACCATACTTGTAAGCTAACATGTTAGACTGCCACAGTATTCATGGATGTTGGCAGGAAACATGAGAACCCTGGATCAGAGATGAAGGGTTTATTATTCATGGCTCAACAAGCAGCATGAGCATCAGTATACTTGTGTCCATTCCCTTTTTGCCCAATCCCATGGAGGTGATATAAGTGGACTCAGGTGGATATCTACACATACAGTGGGTTACACTATAGGGAACCCTGAGCTTGGGAGCCGAAATCTTTTATATTATAACAGGCAGTGAGCATTCCTGCATTTGTTCTGGAGGGAGACACTATTTCTATCTTCCGGTACAGAAACTGCACAGAAAAAAAAGACAATTAGTGCCTCACTTACAAAACATGTAGAAATGAAACTCATAGAAAGTTGTCTCCCAAAAGGATGAAGGATATGTCATCATTTGCAAGTTACTGAATCCTTGTCCCCCACCTTGTTTATATCACCTTATCTACCTCCTATTCTTCCATGAACCTCAATTAATAGATTGAAGAAAAATGCACTTTGCAGTATGGATGTTAAAAAGATATATCCAAGATTTTTTAGGAATTTGGAGAAAAAGATAGCAAATTTTATAAATAGGTGCAAGGAAAATATGGCTATTAGGATGTGAAGAAATCAAAATATTTTACCTACTATTGTGATAAAAACTGCTGGCCAGGGATTCTAAAAGATAAACACTTTCAAAGACTTGAATACTTAAAATAGACTACTGCCCAATTGCGAAAATTTATTTTTTAAATTATACTTAATATCAATAGAACTAAATTTATACATTAATGTATATTTAAACAAATATCTTATAGTAATTTATAATTGTTCTTATATGTTTGATGCCCCAAAACTTTAGTTATGTCAAAATTAAAAATAATGATATGCTCACTTTTTAAGTTTTCATTTGTTTTGTTATGAAAATTACAGAAAGTTAATGAATTGTCTATATTATATAAATAAATAAGCCATTAAGAAAAAATTAAAAGTTGAGTGATTCAGAACTTAACCAAATAATTATTACAAAGCTCTAATTCTAAATCGTTACAAGAAAAAGACTTGAATAAGTTACATAGTTCTTAGTAATTTGACCATTATACTATCATTTTCCTTTTTATTTTGTTTTTTTTTGGAAAGTGAGGGTTCCTGCTCTTATTGAATAAGAAAAATGATAGTACACCAAATGCTATCATTTTTCTTATTCGATTTCTTTTAATATTTGAACACTGTAATGTTAAAATTGGGCAATTATGGATAATCCTGATAAAAATCACAGGAAGATATTATTATACATAATAGTGAATAAATGTTTTGGGTTTCTGCACCTTCTGAACCAATATCAATGAAAGTAATTAGAAATTAAAGGTGTTAGTTGAAGTTGTTAAATAAGTTGTTGTGAAAACACAAGCTGTTAGGAGCTCTAAAACTTGACAGAATATTTTTATACCTTTGAAAGAAAGCAACTGATGTGAAAGTAAGGGCCAAAATGGAATCAAGCATAATATTGATATTATTAGGTTGCCTCTAAAATATTCCTCATTAACATAAGAAGAAATTACAAAATTATTTTACTTTGTTTCAATCAGTGTTCTGCCATTAATAGATATTTTCATTAGTTTGATGTCATTTTTTCTTTCTTTTATCACTTTGGGTTGATACATGAGAAAGAATAGAAGCATGGATATTAAAAGACAGTTCTGCCATATTTTGGCTCTAAGGTCACTCAGCTGCTCATGAACAACCTTCATTCCATGAAAGGGATAAACTAATCCCTTTCTTTAGGGGGACAAACCCAAAATTCCGTAAGAGTATGAAATCTAACTGAAAGATGAAAATTTCTGTGTTTATTGTCCTATCTTTTGGGCATGGATTCGGCTATTTTTGGTTTATCAAACCGTAAACTCAAAAGCACATTTCTTCCTTAACACAGTCAGTGCACGAGAGTGAAGTAATAGTTTCACCACCATAAAAAATGCCATTTGGGAAAGAACATTAAGAAACACATGGGTTTACTGGCACATAGCAATTATCATATCCTATTACCAGAAATAATAAAGATCATCTGCTCTGAGAGTGAAGTAAGTTTCTTAATTAGTCTATCCAGCCAATCTTTATTTTGCTTTCTGAAGGAACTCCTTTCTCATTGCTCTCACAATTCTTGGCTCTGAACTTTAAGAGATTCAATATTAGTTATTTTTTTCAATGTCCAAACTGAGGTCACTCCCTATTCAAGATTACCTCATGATCTAAGAAAGCTCTTGGAGCTACAGATATTCACACATTTCACATAAGAAGGAAGAAGGTTGGGAAAGGCAGCAGGAAGTTTTACTTCCTAGTTGCATTAGTCCTGTTTAAGGAGCCATCTAGGAAGCCCAACAAAATGATGGCCACTTCCCTCTCGGCCATCCCTAGCTGCCAAATAAGCTGGAAAATAATGTCTTCTAGCCAAGCACATTGCTCATCTGCACATAATTACGGTGCTGTAAAAGTAAAGGAATGCATTGGAATTGGAAGAGTAATAATCTGTGCAACAAAGCATAACAGTAAATTCATCCTTTTTCTCTTCCAGTTGAGTTCTTTTCCACTGTTGCCTGTGGGCTGTTTGTAGCGCCATCTGGCCAATGAGCAACAGAAGTCTGACAGTCATTCTTGATACCTATTTTTCCCGCTCACTCCATCTCCAAACATGCAAATATTCTTAAGATTCTTAACTCCCTTCAAACACGGGTGCTTTATAACTGCATGACAATTTAGCTCCAGTTATACTTTTTTTCCTTGCATTTTCAATCCAGATCTATTCAAAGTGTATTACATATATCCAACGTTACTTTTTCATTAGTTCCTTGATCCACTGCAGTCTGTTTTCTACTGCTTCCCCTACCTCAAACACTTCCTAGAAACTTTTCCTTAAGAAGTATTCAAGGAAATCTACTTACCAAATTAAGTAAAACTTTTTGGGTTTTTTTTGTTTTATTCATTCTCATTAAAGCTTTAGGCTCTGTGACCCACTTTCTCCATCTTGAACTTCTCTTATCCCTTAATTTCTTTGGATACACTTTTACCAGCCAATCTTTCCCTCCTCTAACTTTATAGAAACTATTCATTCTCCATTCTAATGTCAATCAAATAATCTGTAATTAGGATACTATTCATTCTTCTTATTATTATTTCTAACATCTTTATTGGGATATAATTGTTTTACAATGGTGTGTTAGTTTCTGCTTTATAACAAAGTGAATCAGTTATACATATACATATGTTCCCATATCTCTTCCCTCTTGCATCTTCCTCCCTCCCACCCTCCCTATCCCACCCCATTCTTATTATTTTTGAAACCATAATCACCTTTCTTCTTTATACTTAGCCACTCTATATAGAATGGATTTCTCCCAACAGTATTTAAATATGCCATGTTAGGCAAGATGGCCCTCCAAGACATCCATGCCCTGATCCCTAGACTTTGTGACTGTGTTACATGACATGAAAGAATTGGTTTTTCAGATGTAAGTAAGGTTATGAACCTTAAAATAGGAGGGTTATTATGGTTTATCTGATGGGTTCAATGTAATCACATGAATCCTTAAAAGCAGTGAACTTTCAAAGAGATATTGCAGGAGAGAATGATGGAGAGTTTAGAGGCATGAGAGAGACTTGACCTACCAGACCTGGAGGGACCAAATGGAAAACATAAGAAGGAATATGGGCAGCCTCTAGGAGCAAAGCTGGTTCCCAGCTGACAGTCATAGGGAAATGAGACCCTCAATCCTACGTTTGCAGGGAACAAAATTCAGCCAACACCCTGAACTGCTAGGAAGCAGATATTTCTCTAGAGCCTCCAGCAGGGAGCAGAACCCTGCCAAAGCCTTGATTTCTGCAGCTTACACTTTTGATCTACAGACACTGTGAGTAAAAAAAATTATGGTGTTTTGACCTGTTTGGTTTGTGGTAATTTGTTAGGGCAACAATAGAAAATTAATACATGTGCTAAATCTTTTCCTGTCAACACAATAAAGGGAATTCTGGAAATGCAGAGCCTGAACATGGCTCTCCTCCCCTACCCTCCCCAGACAAATCTAGGTTCTTTGCCTCCCCTGAGCCAAGTGGTTGCTGACACTTACAGGCTATTGGGAGGGTCTGAGGGCACAAGATTATGGGCATCATTTTAAAGTCTGATGTAAGGGATTGCTAATTGTCTTGAATGTGGCCAGAAAGTCCAAAGATTTAGTGGAATAAAGAGGTTTCTAGGAGAAGCTTTTTGTGGGGGGGGATTACTAAGATCTGGGAGGAATGCCACAGCCTTTAGTGAGAGTGTCAAAATGCCAGAAAGGAACGAAAAGAACAAGCTGGATCTTCCCAAAATACTGAGAGAAAAGGGTGAGATTGGGGGTGGTGGGGGGAGGGAAAGCAGGTTGGGTCTCCTCTATACAGAAATTGGGAAAGACCCATAAGGGGAAATTTTTACTTCAAGGGCCTTAAGCAGGGGCTAGCACTTTTCCCTTAATCCACCGACTCACAGTATATGTAATACCTTTGCTGTTTACATCTTAATGATGTCCCACATTTAGACATGATCCCAAATAAAACCAATAACTAAATAACTTCTCTTCTGATAACCTCCATACACAGAAAAGAATCAGGTTGAATAATCAAATGTGTACCTGGTAATGCAGAATTACTAGGGAAAAAATGACGGAATCTTGAATTACAGAGACAAAAGACAACAACAAAAAAATCATAGCCCTTAAAGTTCTAATGGCAACATTGTAAAGTCCTCCTGGAGCATAAAAATACACTAGTCAAAGCCAGAAAACCGAGTTTATGAACTAAAGGAGAGCATAATCAGGATTGAAAACTGAATTAACACCTTAGAAGATCAGATGCAAGAAATACCTCAAAGCACAGACAAGTAAAATAAGTAAAAATGGAAAGACCTACAGAACAGATCTAAGAGACTGAATGTGAATAATAGGTTTTACTGATGGAGAAAAAGGAACAGGAGGGAGAGCAAGCAAACAATATCAGAAAATTTTCTTTAGCTGAAGAAGGGCCTGAATTTGCAGTTATAAAATGTTCACCTAAGTTATAGGCTGTATTGCAGAAAAAACAAACAATGATACTCACAGGCATATCCTGGTAAACGAGCAAGAGAAGAAATCTTACAAGTGTTCAGAAAATTAAAACAAGGAAAAGCCTATGTATAAACGGGGAAAAAAAATCAGACCATTATTGAACTTTGCACCCACAGAAGTAGAAGGCAGAAGGCTGTTATTTTTTATAAACTGGTGAAAGAAAATGACTGCAACTTGAGAATTATTTAACTAGGGGAGAAGTCGTTCACCAGTTAAAGGGAAATAGAGCTGTGTAAGAAATCAAAGACAGCTCTTGAAAAGGCAAAAAATACTTTCAGGTAATCTGCATAGCACAGAAAAATGAGAAGAGAATAGAAATTCTTTAGAAAACAGTGCAATGATATCAGTTCCTACCAAAACATATGAGACACAGCAAAATTTATTCTTAGAGGAAAATGTATATGGATTAATTACCTATTGCTATAAATAAAATTATCCCACCAACTTACCTTCTTAAAAAATTCTCTCTCCTAATTTCTGAGAGTAAGACAGGGCTTGGGTACAAGGTTTGGCTTCGTGTGTCTCTCATGAGGTTGCTGTTACACGTCAGCCAGGGTTGAAGGTATCTGAAGGCTTGACTGGAACTAGAGGATTTTCTTCCAAGGTGGCTCTCTCACAATGGCCAACAAGTTGCTATTGACTTTTGTCATGAAGTCTCAGTTTCTCTTCATTAGCATCTTTACACTGGGTTGCTTGAGGCCTCCTGTCAAAAAGACATCAAAAGAAATTGATATCGCTAGGTGAAAGAAGCCAATCTGAAAAGGCTTCCAACTCTATGACATTCTGAAAAAGGTAAAACTATGAAGACAGTAGAAAGATCAGAGGTTGTCAGGAGTTAAGGGGAGGGAGGAAAGTATGAATAGGTGGAGCACAGGGAATTTTTAGGGCAGTGAAACTATTCTGTATGATACTCTAATGGTGATTAAATGTTGTTATACATTTGTCTAAACCTATAGACTGTACAACACAAAGCATAAACCCTAAGGTAAGCTATGGATTTTAGTTAATAATTATCAATATTGTCTCATCAGTTATAACAAACATACTATACTGATTCAAGATATCAGTAATAAGGGAACCTGTGGGGGAGTGTTGGGAAGGAGAGAGCTGATATATGGGAACTCTGTACTTTCAAGTCAGTTTTTCTGTAAGCCAAAAACTGTTCTAAAAGTAATCTATTAATTTAAAAACTTGCAAACCTAGAGAGGAAGGGCAAATTTTGTGGCCAAATAACCTGAGTTGACAAAATGGTCAATATGAATGTCTAAAGTTGACAGTAGAGTAACTGGAACATTCAGATACACCAACTACCGTAGATGCTACATTTATTAATGTTAGTTAACCTTTGAATTGGTAATGTAAATGCTATTTAAAATATGTAAAGACATAGAAACATATGAAAATTCCTCTACTTGAGAAATAATTTATAATTCTATAAAAATTGATATTGGTAGTAAAAAAGGGACTGTAAATCAATATCACATAAGTATAGATCAAGCTTATCACATTAACCATTAGCAAATAGAATGTAACAGTTTACTCAAAGAATAATAGTATGACTGAGCAAGATTTACATCATGAATAAAAGAATAATATGAGAAATTCAACATGTGGTAAAGTTTTTTACTCCACAAGGGACCACACAAATATTTCCAGGAGGTATTTCACAAATATAATTAATGCTTTTGCAGAAGGATGTAATTTTATGGTTTATCTTTTTATTCTGAGGAAATTCTTAAACAGATGTTTGGAGGAGAGCTAAGTCTGTCATAACTGAGGTCATACCTCTTATCCAGTAAAGAATTTCCTAATTCTGCCTCTCCTCCTTCCCTCCCCACTTTCTAGCTTTATGCCTTTCTTCCCCATCTCACTCCAAAGACATACATGAAGGACTTTTAGGCAGTTGCAAAGACATCTTGTTATAATTAAGATTTCATTTGGCCATAAGTGATATGAACTTAACAATTAGATACATACAGTGTTTATTTTTCTCCCACTAGAAGGAGTCTGGAGGTTGCATTCTAGGCCTGGAGTGGTAAATCAGTGCCAGGGGGTGTCCAGATTCCTTCTGTTTTTTTCCTTCTAAATATTTTGGTTTTGTCGTCATGCTCCCAAGGTGCACTCCTAGGCATCAGAATTACTTACCAATAGCAAATACTGAATGCAAAAAGCAGCATTCCCCACTTGAAGTTTTGTCTTAATAATGGAAAAGCATAACATTCTAATAAGGCTACATTTATTTCATTCCTGTTAGAGTGATAATATTCTGTTCATCAGTATTCACAGTACTTCTTATACTTATCAGCTGTTTGCAATAACATGTAGCACCAGTTCTCAAGGGTTTACACCAACAAACATTTATTTCTCCTTGATATTAAATGTTGGTGGCTGTTGGGCTGTTTATCTGCTGCACATATCTTTTTCATTCTGGGAATTAGGCAAGAGGAGAAAACTGCATTTGTCACATGCTGTTCTCAAAGCAGAGAGAAAGACAAAGTGGTAGAAACGT
This sequence comes from Delphinapterus leucas, assembly GCF_059928025.1. Classification (NCBI taxonomy): domain Eukaryota; kingdom Metazoa; phylum Chordata; class Mammalia; order Artiodactyla; family Monodontidae; genus Delphinapterus; species Delphinapterus leucas. The sequence continues at coordinate 49,781,250 of NC_143136.1, read as the reverse complement.
TCAGTGTCTCTTAAAGCTTTTGCTCAGACATAACATACATCACACATGTTCATGGTCCATGGATCAAGGTGAGTAACACGGATAAGCCTGATACTTAGGAGGGAATATATTTTGTCTCCAGGGAGCTGCTGTAGGTCACATGGCAATGGATAGAGCCATCTAATCCTCTTAGAGGAAATGAAAAAAATAGTTGAGAACAATTATTTTCCCCATCAGTATAAGTCTATAATTAGGAGACAGTTTACTATAGTAAATACAGTAGTATTGGCTTTGGAGTTGAACCTGTTTGATTTCTGTCTGGCTCTGTTGACATAGATTGTCTCCAAGCCTTAGATTTCATATTGATAAAATATGTTAATATCTGTGATAAATGGTCTATTATAAAGCATTTATGTTTTAAATTGCCTTAAAAATGACTGGCAAATAGGAGCCTGCCCAACAATTTATTACCATTTCTTAGACCATATGAAAATAATCAACCTTATTTTTTTCAATAGAAATCTTAACAAACTTGCTAAGACTGTCATAGATATATCAATAGACGCTCTAAAAATTATCTGGGTTTTCACTGTACACTTTGTTTAGAGAGGAAATGGTGAAGCTTCGGCACTTCTATGTGAGACTGGAAACTAAATAAACCAAATAGCAGTATAAGCACGTCATGTTAAATTTAAGAAGCTTAATATTTTACGCACTCATATTTGGCCACTCATATTTGGCCTAACACAAGTATATATAGCTTATGAATTTTCATGAAATGACTTTATTTCAAGAGTTTAAAGATTGATTACTTTTTCTTCAGATTGTGAATAATCAGTTAAATATGTTATCATATCTCATTATTCTCTGATCTTACAGAATATATCCAAAACATATTTATAAATCTAAGAAAAAAAGATGCTATTGATTATTCTGGATTTTAGCCCATTTGTTCACCTCTATGATAGCAATCCTCTATAGTTTTTCAAAGTATTCTTAAACAACTATTGACAAAAATGAGATGGAATTCAGTTTTGTGGCTTCAGATTTTAGAAAGGAACTAGACTATTGATTTGTGTTCTTTTAAGTTTCTTTATCAATTAGTCCATTTTACCTTAACCCATTTTTCTGACATAGTTTCTTTAAGTGACAAAGATGTTTTAAGAAAATATATTGAGATTGAATTAAATCTTTGGTCAGAATTCTTTTTATCATTGTTAATTTTTCACTCCCTGGTACAGATATCTTTTATTCTCCTATTTTTGCAATGCATTAGACGCTCAAAGCTTGCCCTTTCCTTTCCCAGTACAATGCTTTAAAATTCCAGATGTGTGCAGTCCCAAGTATCTATCTAAACATATCTAGCTCATCATATTAGCATTGAAAGTGAAATGTAGAATTTTAAATGAAAACGATATTTTTCTAAGAATGCAAATCTCTGGACTATTTAGGGACTGAGGTGTGGATGTGTTCATAATACACATTATAGAGAATTACAGAAAAAGCATTTGGGGTGTTCCCTGGTGGCGCAGTGGTTGAGAGTCCGCCTGCCGATGCAGGGGACGCGGTTCGTGCCCCGGTCTGGGAGGATCCCACATGCCGCGGAGAGGCTGGGCCCGTGAGCCATGGCCGCTGGGCCTGCGCGTCCGGAGCCTGTGCTCTGCAGTGGGAGAGCTCACAACAGTGAGAGGCCCGCGTACTGCTAAAAAAAAAAGACATTTGGTATAACAAAGCTGATTTCATATCCTAATGAATGTCCCAAGGGCCACAAAGTAGCTATTGTATTTGACTGTCAAGTGTATTTTTTCTCTCATTTTCTTTCTTCTGAGAAGATATCCAACCCTCGGATTATAGGTATAGATGTGTCTTCTAGGTTTGGCCAATGACAGTAACAAATTTTCTAGGGAATAATAAATATCTTAGAGGTAAGCCTCAGACACAAGCTTCTGAGATTACTATGAAGACATTGGAAAAGGAAGCTTTATTTCTCCTTGGATTGCCTTGCTGAGGAAAGTGTGTCCCAAACCTTTGGCAGCTGACTAGATCCTGGTTCAAATCTTTGAGGCCCTGGAACTTGCAGCACTTCTTTATTTATTTATTTTCTAGCACCATATATATATATATATATATATATATATATATATATACACACACACACACACACACACACACTTTGGAAGATTTCTCTCAATTGTCTAAGGTTAATTCCTATACATTGTTTCAGATGAGACCTATTATTTTTCCTACTTTTTTTTTTTTAGATTTCTGTTTAGATTAATTGTTAAAATATTATGGCACCCTGAGAGTCTAAAAATATTAAGGTATCATTCAAAATTTTTAAAAAACCTTTTGTGGACACAAAGACCTTTCTCTTACCTGAGCTGCAGTTTCTTCAAGGGTACATGAGATATTTTATTTCCTTTTTAATTTTTATTGGACTATAGTGGCTTTGCAATGTTGTGTTAGTTTCTACTGTGCACCAGAGTGAATCAACTACACGTATACATACATCCCCTCTTTTTTGGATTTCCTTCCCATTTACGTCACCACAGAGCACTGAGTAGAGTTCCCTGTGCTATACAATAGGTTCTCATTAGTTATCTATTTTATACATAGTATCAATAGTATGTATATGTCAATCCCCATCTCCCAATTCATCCCACCCCATCCCCCACTTCCTCCTTGGAATTCATACATTTGTTCTGTACTTCTGTGTCTCTATTTTTCCTTTGCAAATAAGATCATCTATACCATTTTTTGAGATTCCACATGTATGCATTAACATACGATATTTGTTTTTTTTCTTTCTGACTTACTTCATTCTGTATGACAGTCTCTAGGTCCATCCACATCTCTACAAATGACCCAGTTTCGTTCCTTTATATGACTGAGTAATATTCCATTGTATATATGTACCACACCTTCTTTATCCATTCTTCTGTTGGTGGACATTTAGGTTGCTTCCATGTCCTGGTTATTGTAAATAGTGCTGCAGTGAACATTGGGGTGCATGTGCCTTTTTGAATTATGGTTTTCTCTGGGTATACGCCCAGGAGTGGGATTCCTGGGTCATATGGTAATTCTAATTTTAGTTTTTTAAGGAACCTCCATACTGTTTTCCATAGTGGTTGTATCAGTTTACATTCCCACTAACAGTGAAAGAAGGTTTCCTTTTCTCCACCCCTTTCCAGCATTTATTGTTTGTAGATATTTTGATGATATGGCCTTTCTGACTGGTGTGAGGTGATACCTCATTGTAGTTTTGATTTGCATTTCTCTAATGATTAGTGATGTTGAGCATCTTTTCATGTGCCTCTTGGCCATCTGTATATATTCTATAGAGAAATGTCTACTTAGGCCTTCTGCCCATTTTTTGATTGGGTTGTTTGTTTTTTGATATTGAGCTGCATGAGCTGTTTATATATTTTGGAGATTAATCCTTTGTCCGTTGATTCGTTTGCAAATATTTTCTCCCATCCTGAGGGTTGTCTTTTCATCTCATTTATGGTTTCCTTTGCTGTACAAAAGCTTTTAAGTTTCATTAGGTCCCATTTGTTTATTTTTGTTTTTATTTTCATTACTCTAGGAGGTGGGTCAAAAAAGATCTTGCTGTGATTTCTGTCAAAGAGTGTTCTGCGTATGTTTTCCTCTAAGAGTTTTATAGTGTCTGGCCTTACATTTAGGTCTTTGTTCCATTTTGAATTTATTTTTATGTATGGTGTTAGGGAGTGTTCTAATTTCATTCTTTTACATGTAGCTGTCCAGTTTTCCCAGCACCATTTATTGAAGAGACTGTCTGTTCTCCATTATATATTCTTGCCTCCTTTGTCATAGATTAGGTGACCATATGTATGTGGGTTTATCTCTGGGATTTCTATCCTGTTCCACTGATCTATATTTCTGTTTTTGTGGCAGTACCATATGCCTTGATTACTGTAGCTTTGTAGTATAGTTTGAAGATGGGGAGCCTGATTCCTCCAGCTCTGTTTTTCTTTCTCAAGATTGATTTGCCTATTCGGGGTCTTTTGTGTTTCCATAAAAATTGTAGAATTTTTTGTTCTAGGGATTTTGTAAGTTACTGTTAATTCTTTCCCAATGAGGAGAACCAGTATATTTCTCCATATTGCTTAAGCTGATTAAGCCTCTGTCATTTGTACCCAACGTATTCATTTTCCAAGAGTAGGAGTACTTACTTTGATAACTTAAAAATTAAAAAAATCTAGAACATTAAGAGTGTCTCCTATCTTTGAGAAATTAAGAATGATCGTGTCATAGACCTGGTCAGGGAAAGCACTGATGAGTTCTTGATTCGTGACCCCAGTGTGCTTTGCATTTTGACAAGAGAGGAGGATGCATAGTCTCGAACTTCTTTTTGGTTTTTATTTTTTTTATTCTTCCAATCCAAGAACATGGTATATCTCTCCATCTGTTGGAATTATCTTTAATTTCTTTCATCAGTGTCTTATAGTTTTCTGCATACAGGTCTTTTGTCTCCCTAGGTAGGTTTATTCCTAGGTATTTTATTCCTTTTGTTGCAAAGGTAAATGAGAGTGTTTCCATAATTACTCTTTCAGATTTTTCATCACTAGTGTATAGGAATGCAAGAGATTTCTGTGCATTAATTTTGTATCCTGCAACTTTACCCAATTCATTGATTAGCTCTAGTAGTTTTCTGGTAACATTTTTAGGATTCTCTATGTATAGTATCATGTCATCAGCAAACAGTGACAGTTTTACTTCTTCTTTTCCAATTTGCATTCCTTTTATTTATTTTTATCTCTTCTCTGATTGCCGAGGCTAGGACTTCCAAAGCTATTTTGAATAATAGTGGTGAGAGTGGACATCCTTGTCTCATTCCTCATCTTAGAGGAAATGCTTTCAGTTTTTCACCATTGAGAATGATGTTTGCTGTGGGTTTGTTGTATATGACCTTTGTTATGTTGAGGTAGGTTCCCTCTATGACCACTTTCTGGAGAGTTTTTATCATAAATGGGTGTTGAATTTTATCAAAAGCTTTTTCTGCATCTATTGAGACGATCATATGGTTTTTCTTCTTCAGTTTGTTATTATGGTGTATCACATTGATTGATTTGCGTATATTGAAGAATCCTTGCATCCCTGGAATAAGTCCCACTTGATCATGGTGTATGATCCTTTTAATGTGCTGTTGGATTCTGTTTGCTAGTATTTTCTTGAGGATTTTTGCATCTATATTCATCAGTGATATTGGTCTGTAATTTTCTTTTTTTGTAGTATCTTTGTCTGGTTTTGGTATCAGGGTGATGGTGGTCTCATAGAATGAGTTTGGGAGTGTTCTTTCCTTTGCAATTCTTTGGAAGGGTTTGAGAAGGATGGGTGCTAGGTCTTTTCTAAATGTTTGATATAATTCACCTGTGAAGCCATCTGGTCCTGGACTTTTGTTTGTTGGAAGGTTTTTAATCACAGTTCCAATTTCATTACTTGTGATTGGTCTGTTCATATTTTCTATTTCTTCCTGGTTCAGTCTTGGAAGGTTATTCCTTTCCAAGAATTTGTTGATTTCTTCCAGGTTGTCCATTTTATTGGCATAGAGTTGCTTGTAGTAGTCTCTTAGGATGCTTTGTATTTCTGCGGTGTCTCTCGTAACTTCTTTTTCATTTCTAATTTCATTGATTTGAGTCCTCTCCCTCTTTTTCTTGATGAGTCTGGCTAATGGTTTATCAATTTTGTTTATCTTCTCCAAGAACCAGCTTTTAGTTTTATTGATCTTTGCTATTGTTTTCTTTGCTTCTATTTCATTTATTTTTGCTCTGATCTTTATGATTTCTTTCCTTCTGCTAACTTTGGGTTGTGTTTGTTCTTCTTTCTCTGGTTCCTTTAGGTGTAAGTTTAGATTGTTTACTTGAGATTTTTCTTGTTTCTTGAAGTAGGCTTGTATAGCTATAAACTTACCTCTTAGAACTGCTTTTGCTGCATCCCATAGGTTTTGGATCATTGTGTTTTCATTGTCATTTGTCTCTAGGTATTTTTTAATTTCTTCTTTGATTTATTCAGTGATCCTTTGGTTATTTAGTGATGTATTGTTTAGCCTCCATGTGTTTGTGTTTTTTACGTTTTTTCCCTGTAATTCATTTCTAATCTCATAGCACTGTGGTCAGAAAAGATGCTTGATATGATTTCAGTTTCCTTAAATTTACTGAGGCTTGGTTTGTGCCCCAAGATGTGATGTATCCTGGAGAATGTTCTGTGCGCACTTGAGAAGAAAGTGTAATCTGCTGTTTTTGGATGGAATGTCCTATAAATATCAATTAAATCTATCTGGTCTCTTGTGGCATTTAAAGCTTGTGTTTCCTTATCTATTTTCATTTTGGATGATCGGTCCATTGGTGTAAGTGAGGGGTTAAAGTCCCCCACTATTATTGTGTTACAGTCGATTTCCTCTTTTATAGCTGTTAGCAGTTGCCTCATGTATTGAGGTTCTCCTACGTTGGGTGCATATATACTTATAATTGTTATATCTTCTTCTTGGATTGATCCCTTGATCATTATGTACTGTCCTTCCTTGTCTATTGTAACATTCTTTATTTTAATGTTTATTTTTTCTGATATGAGTATAGCTACTCCAGCTTTCTTTTGATTTCCATTTGCATGGAATATCTTTTTCCATCCCCTCACTTTCAGTCTGTGTGTGTCCCTAAGTCTGAAGTGGGTCTCTTGTAGACAGCATATATATGGTTCTTGTTTTTGTATCCATTCAGCAAGCCTGTGTCTTTTGGTTGGAGCATTTAATCCATTCACGTTTAAGGTATTATTGATATGTATGTTCCTATGACCATTTTCTTAATTGTTTTGGGTTTGTTTTTGTAGATCATTTTCTTCTCTTGTGCTTCCCACTTAGAGGAGTTCCTTTAGCATTTGTTGTACAGCTGGTTTGATGGTGCTGAATTCTCTTAGCTTTTGCTTGTCTGTAAAGGTTTTGATTTCTCCATCGAATCTGAATGAGATCCTTGCCAGATAGAGTAATCTTGGTTGTAATTTCTTCCCTTTCATAACTTTAAGGATATCATACCACTCCCTTGTGGCTTGTAGAGTTTCTGCTGAGAAATCAGCTGTTAACCTTATGGGAGTTCCCTTGTATGTTATTTGTTGTTTTTCCCTTGCTGCTTTCAATAATTTTTCTTTAATTTTTGCCAGTTTGATTACTATGTGTCTCGGCGTGTTTCTCCTTGGGTTTATCCTGTATGTGACTCTCTGCACTTACTGGACTTGGGTGGCTGTTTCCTTTCCCATGTTAAGGAAGTTTTCAACTCTAATCTCTTCAAATATTTTCTCTGGTCCTTTCTCTCCCTCTTCTCCTTCTGGGACCCCTATAAGGTGAATGTTGTTGCGTTTAATGTTGTTGCAGAGGTCTCTTAGACTGTCTTCATTTCTTTTCATTCTTTTTTCTTTATTCTGTTCCACAGCAGTGAATTCCAGCTTTCTGTCTTCCAGGTCACTTATCCGTTCTTCTGCCTCAGTTATTCTGCTATTGATTCCTTCTAGTGTAGTTTTCAGTTATTGTATTGTTCATCTTGGTTTTTTGTTCTTTAATTCTTCTAGGTCTTTGTTAAACATTTCTTGCATCTTCTCGATCTTTGCCTCCGTTCTTTTTCCGAGGTCCTGGATCATCTTTACTATCATTATTCTGAATTCTTTTTCTGGAAGGTTGCCTATCTCCACTTCATTTAGTTGTTTTTCTGGGGTTTTATCTTGTTCCTTCATCTGGTACATCGCCCTCTGCCTTTTCATCTTGTCTGTCTATCTCTGAATGTGGTTTTTGTTCTACAGGCTGCAGGATTGTAGTTCTTGCTTCTGCTGTCTGCCCTCTGGTGGATGAGGCTATCGAAGAGGCTTGTGTAAGTTTCCTGATTGGAGGGACTGTCTTGAACTTCTTAAAAGATATTTTATTGTTCAACTAAAAGGAATAAAAATAATGTAGTAATGCTGTGTCATAGACTAACTTACACTGATTCAAGTATTCCTGTCTCTCTACTCCTTCTTTCCTTCTTCATGTACACCAATAATGAAGGAAGGAAGGAGAAAAGTAGGGAAGAAGAGAGGTAGAAGATGAGAGACAGAGAAAGAGAGGAGCTTTGTTAGGGGTGTGTGTGTGTGTGTGTGTGTGTGTGTGTGTGACTAAAAAAGTTAAACTAGAGGGAAGCAAGGATATGGGCAATCCAGGCAATATTACAGATCCTGAGCATTTTGTCTTACCGTTCTTCTATCTTTTCCACTCCCTTTCTTTCTCTTTTATGTGATAAAATATACTGTAATGTTTACTTGGCATATTTAAAGACAGTACTAAGCAGGGCTGTATTCTCAGTTAAATTGAAGGCGAAATGTTAAGAAATTAACAAGGGTAATTTTAACTCTACCTTATGAATTACTAGCAAAACCTCAGTCCTATGTGAAATATGACTCCACTATTTCTAAAGTTATTTAAGTCTTCTGAGTTCCTGTTAAAAGAAAGCATGGAGAAGGAAAGAGTGGAAGTAAAAGTATGGGGAAAAAATCATTAGATTTTGCTTTACTGAATTTAGACACATTTTTATTAAGTATTGCTAACTCACAGCAGAGAGGCTTGGCGTGAGCTTTCTTTTATCATGTTCCAGAGTGGTAGGAAGACAACTAACAATGAATTCATTGAGAAATACTTAAGTCATGACAGTCCAATTAAAAAGTTCACTATTGCTTAATAAAAGTTCACATTTAAGGAAATATATATATGTTTTGCCTTATGATCTTTTTCATCCAATGTTTGTTTTCTAGCCAACGGAGGAGAAGGGGGTGAATAGACAGATTAGCTGCAATGTTGTACTGCTTAAAAACTTCCTGTATTGATAAGTTGTCAAAATTCTTTAAAAGTTTTTGGCAGGAACATGTTTAAATAAAGTTTCTGGTAAAATATAAAGATGAGTAATAATCTCTTTATCATTTTTTTACCTTATTATGGAAAATTTCCAACCTTCACTAGAGAAGTAATAAAATGAACCATCATGAGGACATGACCCAGCTTCATTCATTATGAGCATTGTGTCAGGAGGAGGAGAGAGCAGAGAAGTGGGGCACCTGGCAGCTGTTCTTAGCAGAAGGAGTAACATCAAGCCTTGGCCTCATGAACGGTTCTAATTGGCCTAATGAGAGTCACAGGCAGTAGAGAAAATTTGACCCATTTTCAGGACTGGTCTTGAGCACAGGTAAAGAGTTAAGATCAAGAAAAGACTAAAGACTGACTAGGATTTTAGGCATGGTGCTATATATTGTAGAAAAAATTGTCAATTAGTCTTTTAGAATTTGGTAGCCTAATTCATAGTAGTATTTTTTGCCTCTGACCTTCGATACAAATCATTATGAAAGTTACCAGCAGGGAAGAAAGTAAAGCAGTAATTTCAGTGGGAACTCAGAGAACAACAGTCATTAATTACAGAATATCATATGAAAGAGAGAAGAACAGTAAAAGAATGTCATTTCCATACATTTTCCCCTCTCTAGCTTATCCCAGAGGTAGGTTTTTTTTGCAAGCTTGAATTGCAATTTTGAATTGTATTAGAGAATCTGAGTTATAAAAAGATTTTGCTTAAGCTCATTAAACTGTAAAACTGCTTGTATGCTGATATCTTCTCCAATTTTCTATCTGAAGGTCTAAAAGGCAGATCTTGCAGTAAGAAAAATGAGTAAGATTACTGAGTGAAATTTGACACTTGGTTCCCAGAACGTAGAAAGAGTCTGTGGATGGCATTAAAATGTACACTAAATGCCTGCACTAAGGCTTTTTATCATCTCTGCTTGATCTATGCAGTGCTTCTTGCACATGACCGTTCTGTTGAAGTGATAGCCTAAAAATATTAGAGAACGTTCTGCTCTGTGAAAGTTATGATTCTATAACCTTTTTCAGTTACGTTGGTGCAAAGACATTACAAGGAATTATAATTTATTTGGGCCTCTTGATAGTCTTTTGACAAATTTAGATCTTTATGTCATCTCTACATTTTATATTATGATTTTTAACATAATTTATTAAGGCCCTATATTAATATGCCAGACACTATTGCAAGTACTTTATATTTAATAATTTATTCAATACGTATATCATTCCTATAAGTACAATACTATTATTTTCCCCCCTTTGAACCAATAATGAAATATTCTGAAGCCACAGAAATATTAAGTTTCCCAAGAGCACAGAATTAGTAAGTGGCTGAGCAGAGATTAAAATTCAGGGAGTCTGACTGTAGTCCCTGTGTCATAACCATTTGCCTATAAAAACAAACTCAAATAAGCAGCCCCAAATGGGATAGACAACCAAAAGTTTAAAACATTTTTAATTGGTAGTTATTTATATATATGACCATTGGCTTTTAATTGTTCTTTTTTGGGCATTTTTCAAAATTTCTGTAGTAGTTAAATGCTGTTTTATTTTTAACATTTTTTAAAATTTATTTTTTATTGAAATATAGTTGAATTACAATGTTGTGTTAATTACTGCAGTACAGCAAAGTGACTCAGTTATACAGACACACACACACACACACACACACACACACACATATATATACACATTCTTTTTCATATTCTTTTCCATTATGGTTTATCACAGGATATTGAATATTGTTCCCTGTGCTATTCAGTAGGACCTTGTTGTTTATCCATTCTATACATACCAGTTTGCATCTGCTAATTCCAAACTCCCAATCCAACCCTCTGCCACCCCCCACCCCCTTGGCAACCACCAGTCTATTCTCTATGTCCCTGATTCTATTTCTGCTTCATAGACAGGCTCATTTGGCTTTTAACTGTTCTTAAATTCAAGGTAGTAACATTGGGAACTAATATTTGTAAATGCAAAAATTTATGGCTTTTTCTGTCTCGGTGAGGACAGTAGTATTTTGTTTTAGGATTTATAAAAGCTGATTTAAAAAAAAACCTATTAGAACAATACTAGAAAGACATAAAAAAGGAAGAATGGATTTAAATAAATAAAAATTCAGAAATTTCTTCCTTTGGGTTCTTCAAAAAATAAAAATGTAAATACCAAGGAAGTCTTCATCGAAAAAAAAATACCAGAATCAGGATCAGACAAAGTAGAATTTTGATATCCGTAAGAAAGCAAAGGAAAACCTGCTAAAACACTTTACATTTTAGAGGAGAGTGGAAGATGCTGTCAGCTGTGCCTTTATCTCTTGTGACTCACCACTTTAGGATGTACTACTGTAGATTTCACTGGTAGCCAGAGAGAATTGGCATTCAACTGACAGTGGATGTATAACTACTCTAGCTCTCTCATCCTTCCAGTGAGATAACTCTAAGATGTGTTTGACACTGTTTCCTAGAATTTTCCTAGATTAAGCTTCATCTGCTCACAGTGGTAGCAGGCTTGATGACGTGCTCATTTTGGCTATTTGGAGTATTTACTGCTGTCTAACAAACTAAATATTAGTGGCTTAAAACAACAAGCATTTTACTGTTTCACAAGTTTATGAATCATGAATTTGGGTAGTGCCCAGCTACACATTTCTGATTCGTACAGCATTAAGTGGGGACTCTCAGTGGTGTTCAGCTAGTTGCTGCACTGGCATGAAGCATCCAAAATGATTTTGCTCACATGCCTATTGCCTCAACAGGGATAGCTGAAAAACTTAGCCCAGCTGGGTCTCTCCCTCTTTCCATGAATTATCAGCCTTTCTACCTGATCTCTCTTCCTGATAGTTAGCCTTCATACATAGCAGCTTAGCATCCTAAAACCAAGTATTTCAAGAGACAGAAATTGGAAGCCGTGGGTCTCTTAAGGCTTCATCTTGGATATTGGCACCCCCATTCCTCTGCCATAGTCAGTCAAGGAAGTCATGACCCCTTCTCCTCCCACCAGAATGAAGGAGCAGGAGATAGATCCTTTCTTTCAATAATAGGGATCTTAAAATATGTGTCCATCTTTAATCTATCACTCTATCTTCTCCCCTTCTCTCTCTCACTTCTCTCATCTCCTAGTATTTGCTGTTGTTTTTGTTTTCATTTGCATCACCCCAAAATGACCATCTTAAGAATCTTTATCTCAGTGTTTGTTTTGGGGGGGACCAAACTAAGAGAAGCGCTTTTATATTTGGCCAAAAGAAGGATTCTTGTAGACAATATTTTTTTGATTTTTGAAATACCATGATGAGGTAGCTCTTATTATTACCTCTTTCTTATTAAAAAGTTCACGGGTAAGAGATGTTAGCTGATTAGTCTAAAAAACAGTTGGGTCTTGAATGAAGTTTTTCAAACTCTAATTCCAATGTTTTTAACACTGTACCTAAGAATGAAATAAGGAGAATAAACCTGAAAGGAGTCATTTAGGTAAAAGTAAGATTAAAGTGTAAGTGCTAAACAGTATTTTTTTTTTCCCTCAGTAGACAAATTCAACTCAAGAAACTCTTTCATGTCTGGTATTTTATCAAATGATTCTGTCAATTGACATGAAGTCAAAGGATTACTAATTGGCTTACTCAACTACATAGCCATATGTACAAAGCATCCCTGATGCTTAATTTGATCTGTACAGGCAATAGGAAAAGAAGGAGAATTAACTTTTGGTGCACATTTCCTCTGTTCCAGAGACTGTGCCATTAACTTTCACTGCTCTTTTATTTAATGCTCACAGTGCAGATAATACCTACATTTTTTAGATGAAGAAAGTGAGGCTTTGTAGAAAGCAGGCATTCTAATGCAGTCCGTCTGGCCACAGAGCCAGACAGATTCAATTACACTTCACTTTTTCTAAGGAGCAGAAAATGTTTAGTGGCAGGTTCCCTATGGGGGAAGTGAATTGCGGGCTCAGGATACCATGAGATTCTTTTGCCCTGCAACTAGTAGTTATAGTGCCCTGCTGGGGAAGTTGAAGCAATTTTCTTCTGCATGATAGGTCCCTACATTTTATTATTATTTTTGAACAGCTGCTGTTGAGATCAAGTTTGACCTACTCCTGATATGATTGTTTCTCAGCTTCTCCATCTTTTCTGTGGCTGCCTTTATTGTTGACTGGCCAGGCTTGTGAATCACTGGCTTTTGTTTTCCAAGTGCTCATAATCTAGCTCTTCCTGCTCTTGCTCCCAAGTTAATTTTGCTTCAAATACCATTTTAGAACTTTAACTTTCCAGATAGATATGGTTGATGAAAAAAATCTAATTATGCTAACATGATTTTACAATTTTAAAAATTTGTTGCCAATATTTTGGACCAAAAATAGATACATCACTGTTTTAAATGGCATTTACTTGATTAACAGTAAAGCTAAACAACTTGCTTATTTATTTTCCAATATTACTTTTTTGAATTGCATTATTTATTTATTTTTTTTGCGGTACACGGGCCTCTCACTGCTGTGGCCTCTCCTGTTGTAGAGCACAGGCTCTGGACGCGCAGGCTCAAAGGCCATGGCTCACGGGCCTAGCCGCTCCGCGGCATGTGGGATCCTCCCGGACCGGGGCACGAACCCGTGTCCCCTGCATCGGCAGGTGGATTCTCAACCACTGCGCCAGCAAGGAAGCCCTGAATTGCATTATTTTATTCATATTCTAAAATTAATTTTTAAACTCTGTCTATATATCAAAGAAACCTGTATTCTGTCTGAGATATGCTGCATACCTTTTCTCATAATCTGTTTCTTCTAACATTGTTTATGATATATTTTGTCAATGAATAATTTAAAATTTATGGGATCTATAATATCAATATTTTGCTTTACGGATTCTGATTTTTCTATTTTGTTTAAGAATAAATAGCAATGTAATACAAATATTCTTTTAAATTATTATTAAATTTAAATATTCACTCATATGATAGGAACATATTATTCCTAAGCTCTAGCTAATTTTAGCTATTTATATAAACTATCCTTTCCCAATAAAATAAAAATTTATTTTAAAATTATGACCCTCCTTTCCCTATATCAAAGGATATATTCCCTTATCCTTCCCACTATTTCTGATTGCTAGTCTGTGCCAGCTATTTGTGTTTTCTTATGGTCATAAGCTCTGTGTGTGTGTGTGTGAGAGAGTGCATTTGTGTGTGCACTTGTAATGGTGTAGTGTAGTGAAGACAGAGATCTTATAATAATCTTCATTTTTATTAGGGGGATTTGCAGCTATAAATCCCTCAGAAACACTGATTTATCTGATCCCATGAATTTTGTTATTTTGTATTTTCATTATAATTTTGTTTCAGACATTTAAAAATTTCCATTGTGATTTCTAATTTGATCCAGGAGTTATTTATAAACGTGTTTTAATTTCCAAATCTATTTGATCTATTTGGTGAGAGAAATTATTCTATATGATTTTAATTCTGTTAAATATATTGGAGCCTGGTTTATGGCTTAGCATATGGTCTGTCTAGATGAATGTTATGTATACTTATAAGCATGTGCATTCTGCAATTGCTATCTGTAATATTTTGTAAATATTAATTAGTCCAAGGTGGTTGATAGTGTTCATTTTATCTGTCTTTCCTGATTTATATATTTGTCTAGTCATTCTATCAATTGCTGAGAGAGGGATGTTAACACTACTATTTTATGGAATTATCTAGTTCTCTCATTTAGTCTGTCAACTTTTGTTTTTCGAAGATTTGTTATTAGTTACATAAACATGTATGATTTTCATGTATTTGATGAATTAACCTTTTACTACAATATATTTTAACTCATATATTCTTTGTCTGGAAACCTATTTTATCTGATATTAATATAACCACTCCAGTGGTCTTATGCATTCTATTTGCATGTATATTTTTTCTATCAATTTCCTTCTCCCTTTGTCTTTATATTTAAATTTGGTCTCTTACAGATAACATAGAGTTGAATCCTGCTATTTTTTCATTCTGATAATCATTGCTTTTCAGGTGGAGTGATTAGGCCATGTAAAATTTAATGTAACTGTTGTTATGACGTGGCTTCAGTCTGCCATTTTACTGTTTGTTATCATTTATCCCTCTATTTTTTGTTTCTCTGTTCCTTATTTCTGCCAAAGATTTTGAGTTAATCAAATATTTTAGGACTTTTCTTTAATCTATTGACTTTTTAGGTATATTTCTTTGAATTATTTTCTTAGGTTTGCTTTAGGGATTATAATATACATCCTTAAATTTTTCCCTGCCCTACTTGAAATTAATATTGTATCACTTTTCATAAAATATAAGAAGCTTGCAACCATATTTATCCACCTCTGTTCTTTATATTATTTTTGTCATGTATGTTACATCTATAGACATTATAAACCCCATGCTATGATGTTATAATTTTGGCTTTAAATAGTTGTATGTATTTTAAATACATTTATTGAGTAAAATATTTTTTTAATAATTGTTTTCAGAATTATAATATCTGGTTATATTTATTTCTTCCTTCAAATGCATATTCCCATCTGATATAATTTCACTTCACTCTGAAGAATTCATTTTGCATTTCTTGTACAGCATGTGTGCTGGTGACAAGTATCTTCATTTTCTGTTATCTTTATTTCATGTTTTCCTTTATTTCACCATCATTCTTGAAGGACATTTTCTTCCAATACTTTAAATGTGTCATTCCACTACCTGTCATCTTCCCCCATAGGTAATGTGTTGCTTTTCTCTAGCTGCTTTCAAGATTTCTCTCTTTATGTTTGGATTTCATCAATTTGACTATAATATGTCTAGGTGTCCTTTTCTTTGTATTTGCATTTGTCATAATTGAGGTTTATTGAACTTCCTGAGTCTGTATATTTATGTCTCTCACCAAAATTCAGGTTTTATCAAACATTGTTTCTTCAAAAGAAATTTTTTTCTCTACTCCTTTCTCTCTTCTCTTTCTGGAACTCTAATTACTTTTTTGTTAGACTTAAAAAAAATAAAATCTTTTTATTTTAAGATAATATATTTTACTCTATTTTCCCTACTGCATAATTCCTATTGATCTATGTGCAAGTTTGCATGCCTTTAAAAAATAATCTCCACTCTGTTATCATGATCATTCTCTGATTTTTAAAAATCATTATTGTGTATTTGTTTCATAATTTCACATGGCTCTTTTTTTTTTTTTTGTCTGCATTTGGGTCTTCACTGCTGCGTGTGGGCTTCCTCTAATTGTGGTGAGTGGGGGCTACTCTTCATTACAGTGCGCAGGCTTCTCAGTGTGGTGGCTTCTCTTGTTGTGGAGCTTGGGCTGTAGGCACACAGGCTTCAGTAGTTGTGGCACATGGGCTCTAGGGCGCAGGCTCAGTAGTTGTGGTGCACGGGCTTAGTTGCTCCATGGCATGTGCGATCTTCCCAGACCAGGGATGGAACCGGTGTCCCCTGCATTATCAGGTGGATTCTTAACCACTGTGCCACCAGGGAAGTCCTATGTGGCTCATTTTTATAATTTCTATTTCTCAGCTGAGATTTTCTATGTGTTCATTATGAGCATATATTGCTTTAGTCTTTGAACATAGTTACGGTGTGTGCCTATTTCAACATCTTAGTCATCTCAGTGTCAGTCCTTTTTCTAAATTTCTTCTTTTTCTTCATAAGCCTAGTGATATTGAACTGTCTCCTGAATATTGTGATGTATTTTAGAGACTCAGGGTTCTGTTTCTGAAGAGTACTGATATTTTGCTTTATTAAGTGATTAACATAACTTAACCTGTGCCTCTCCTGAACATGGCCGCAGAAGAAATCTCTGTTTAGTTCATTTAATTTTAGCTGGGCTGCCTGGTTTCTGCCTCATACATGCAAGATCAGGGGTTACTCAGAAATTTGGGTAGAGTTACACATAGAATTTTGGACTACCACTCCAAATCTCTTTTCTAAGATGTCCTTCCTCATTTTCCTGTTGCTGTAGTTGCTTGAATTCTACCCATTGTTCTAAATCATTTTGCTTGGCATGGACGTGGATCTGATCCTAGTTGAAAAGCTATAACAACTTCGCTCCCCCAGTGCCTTGTAATAGCTTTTAATAGCTGGTAAGGTGTAGTAGCTATCTTTTCTTATTTCCAAAAATTTGACAGTTTTTCCACATCTATTATTTTATAACATTTTCAATCATTTTGTACAATTTAAACATATTGGGTTCAGATAAAAATTGCCTTAAATGAGTATTATTTGAAGAAAAAGTGATATATATATATGTGTGTTCCATATAAGAACATGGTCTCTCTTTTCATTTATTTAGCTTTTATGTGTTCAACATATTTATGTTAATTTCATTTTCTTTTTTCTTCATATAAGTTTTATATGTTACGTGTTAAATTTATTCTTAGATATTTTCATATTTTTAAGTTTTATTACAAATGGGTTATTTTTCAATACCATTTTCAACTGACTTTTGCTGAAAGACAGCTTACCTCTGCATATTTACTTTATATACAAACACATTACCAATTCAATTATTAATTCTAATGTTTTGTTTCATTTTTTGCTGTACGCGGGCTTCTCACTGCTGTGGCCTCTCCCGTTGCGGAGCACAGGCTCCGGACGCGCAGGCCCAGCGGCCATGGCTCACGGGCCCAGCCGCTCCGTGGCATGTGGGATCTTCCCAGACCGGGGCACGAACCCGTGTCTCCTGCATCAGCAGGCGGATTCTCAACCACTGCGCCACCAGGGAAGCCCTCTAATGTTTTTAATAGAATCTCTTGGGGTTACTAGATATACAAAATGATATGATAATATTAAATATTGAAGAGTAGTTTTAAATATTTTTACCCTTCTTTTTATACATTTTTACTGTTTTGTTGCCCTATCTTGTTATAATATTAGCTAAAGTCTACGTAATATGTTGAATAATATTTGAATAGCAAATATTATTATTATTATTGGTAAAATATGAATTTTTACATACTTTTGGAAAATATTTGACAATATTTAACAATAATTTTTTAAACATGTATATCTTTGACCCAGTCATTTCACCTCTGAAAATCTTTCTTGGAGATTTAAATAAGTATACTAGCACTTAGGGTCATATATTCAGGTGTGTTTATTTCTGTATTATTTTTAATGCCAAAAGACCCACTGAGAGTAATTTAAATGTCCATAAATATGGGAACAGTTGAATAAACTATGATGTAGCCATACTATGAAATAATATACAGTCATTAAAACTGATTAGATCTGTGCTTTTTCATTTCAAGTCATGTGCATTTTATATGATAAAGCAACAAGTGGCAGAACTTTGTGTATATTTTTACCAGTGTTTGTAGCAAATAAAAATATAGGCATATATTTTCAAGTGTTTACGTGTATAGAAAGTAATATGTGGAATAATATATACCAAATTAAGTGTTAAATGTTACATTTGAGAGGATATGGAATTGAAGCAGAGGGGAGGGAAATTATTTTTTTCTTTATGTGCCACTGCATTATTTGATCTAAATGCATTATTTTGGTAGCTCAAGTGTCAATAAAACAAGTATAAACCTAAGAACCTCATTATAAACATAAAAATTCTATAAGTAAAATCAAATTATGAGATTACATTCCTTCTTTTATTTTCATAGTTCCCTTTCTTTGGCTTTTATAAATATGAGTTTCCAAGTTAATTTCTTATAAACCGCAAATTAGCCAATTTATATATCAATTTATATGAATTATATGAATTGTTAAGAACAACAATGAATCTGCAGAAGACCATGTTACTGAACAATAGAGTGCACTGGGAAATATTGAAAATTCACATACCCATACTTAAAAGTAAACTGCGTTTTTTTATTTTTAGCTTTTGAGTGATTAGCTTCTGGTAACTTCCCAATATCATTTTAATATTTGTCCACAGTTTTTGTGCAAAACATTTACAATAGCTTTTGATTCAATGCAAGATTGATTTTGAAACATTTCTTGCAAATGCACAAATGTTCATTACACTTGACTGTTAATTTTGAATATTGTCCAGAGAACACTGGCCTTCTGGTTGCCTTTGCATTTAACCTTTAGTCTATTGACAATAGCACTTTTAATTATTATGCTCCATATCTATGAAACAGACTATGTCCTCTGAAATAATAAGTTACTGATTTGAATAGTCATTTTAAATGCAATTGAAAATCCAATCATTTTTTGTAAAGCTACTGAATATTCATTTATTATACTTTTGTGTTCCATCAATATAGACATTGCTTCACTCTAGAAGAGTTTGACAGTATTTTATTCAGTATCCATTAGACAACAAACACTTGAGCCTACTATTTTGTTATTTCAACAGAGGTTAAGAATACCTTCCTGGAATATTTTATGCAAACAGTTTATGTGCCTCTTGGTATAATTCATCAAATTATATTTGAGAATGACATTTAATGGCAGAATATATGTCTACTTAATGACCTGAACTCTCCATACTCAGTGTGATTCAGTAGTTAGAGGACGAGACATTGGGTTATTAGAATTATTTCGTGTGCTGTATTAAAGATATTATATGTGGGTAATTTAGGGAGTGGCTACTTGAAGATAAATGCTTTCTTTTATATTTCCTGTTTGTTTTAGAATTTTTAAAGTAAGCTCTATGTTCACATTTTACTTAAAAAATATATGCTTGAATTCAGTTGCTGCTTTAAGAAATTAAAGTTTCCAATGTATTCTTTTAGGTAATTGATATCACTTGATTACATTTTTGTGAGAGCTTACTATGTGCTAGAATATGTGTTAAATTTATGTAGATTGCTTACTTTAATTATAATTTAAATATGTTAATTATATTTAAATGAAAATATCCAGTGTTTTTTCACCTCAAAATTTAAGGAACATACAGTAAAACTAAAAGAAAACTCTTGTTATTAAAGGCAAGTATTATTTTACTTTAAAGAGTAGGAAACAAAATACATTTATAGTGTTTTATGACAGGGGAGCTGACACAGATTCAATTTCTTCCTGCCAGTATATTGAAGTCCAGAACATATGACACTTCTCATTCATCTAGTCATCCATTTCTTTATTTATTCAGTAAATATTTATTGTGTACCTATTATGGCATTCACAGGCACTGCTTAAATGAAGATGAATTTCAGTCCATGATCTGAAGGAACTTATATCCATAATGTAAACAAAAACATCATTACAATTTATTTTGAGAAACAACATTACCATAATATGTGTAATGGTCACAGAGGAAGAAATAACAATATAGAATGACCGTGTGTGATTATGGATACTTGAATGAATGATTCCTAGGTAAAGGAAAGGGCAAAAAGGACTCTAGATATATGCAATGGTGGGTGCAAGGACATTGAAATATGAGAAAGCATAGAGAATTTCAAGCAGTCAAATGTGACAGAAGAATCAGGTTCAAGGCCAGTAGTGGCAGGCAGGGGATTACTCTAAATAATAATGAGTGAGGTCTAGAAATGTTCTGTTTGTCAAACCTAGAAATTTATATTTATCTTGTAGTAATTAAGGAGATTACATGTTTTATAGTAGTTAAATGGCTAAGGTTTGAGTTTGAGATAACTCTGAAAGTTTAATATGCATTAAAGAGGAGAGAAGAGAAAGGAGAAAATAGGACAGACTTTTAGACACCCAATTGAGGCATAATGAGGACTTGTATGAAAGCAGTCTTAATTCACAGAAAGAGATGGGATAAAGAGATTTGGGGAGGTAGTATTAACAGAGTTTGGTCATGAAATGGATAGAAAAAAAAGTGGAGTACAAGTGTGAACTAGAGGGCAAAGTCTAAGTAAGATGGTTCTAGGTTTCTAGACAGATGTAATTGTGCCATGCTATAGAGTGGCGGGTGTTAGTATCCCATAAATGATGTAAGAAATCCAAGAAACAGTGAGGGGGGTGAAATGAGTTCAGATTTGGATATTCTTAATTTGACAGGTCGATATGAAATAAAACAGATACATAGGAAGACAGGGATTTTATCTTGTAACTGAAGGTACATGTGAAGGTGGTGTCTAGATTTGGAAGTCAATGAAATATAGATGATTATTGGTAGATGTATGTGTGATCAATTAGAATGTAGAGCAGAGAAATAATAAAAAGTGTAATTGTATCTTTTAATAGGTACACAAAGTGGAACCAGTGGTTGGGAATTTGCTTCATAAAGAGATGGTGAGATCCATGAGCAAGCTTTGTCCTGGGAATCAGTGGAAAAGAGAGTTTCAGATGAGAGTCAGGGAAGCAGAGTTGATGAGAACATGAGCCCTAGTGACAAACTGCCTGGATTCAAGACCTGGCTCCAATTACAATCCTTTAACAGTGTTAGCTTGGGCACGATGTCATGGAAAGTGATTTTATCTGAGTCTCATTTCCCTCAGCTGTAAAACTGGAATAATAAGAAGTCAGTGCCTCTTTTTTTTTTTTTTTTTTTTTTTTTGGTACGTGGGCCTCTCACTGTTGTGGCATCTCCCATTGCGGAGCACAGGCTCCGCACGCGCAGGCCCAGAGGCCATGGCTCACGGGCCCAGCTGCTCCGCGGCATGTGGGATACTCCCAGACAGAGGCACGAACCCGTGTCCGCTGCATCGGCAGGTGGACTCTCAACCGCTGCGCCACCAGGGAAGCCTGGTTGGTGCCTCTTATAGTTACTTTAAGAACTGGTAAAGCACAATCCCTGATACATGGTAAGCAGTCAACAAATCTTTTTCAATATTATGATAGGAATAGCTAATCAGTTATTCCAGTATTTGGTGCAAGTGAGAGAAGCCTTCATCTGATTTTGCATGAAAGTGGAGATAGGTGGTTATTTTATTATACTTTTATCTCACTGACAAAACTCATAATATAAACTGAAATTTAAAATGTACAACATAAAAATATACTTTTATTTATTTACTTATTTATTTATTTATTTTAGGGGAGTAGAGGCTAGTTCGGCTCACTCTAGCTAGTCAAAGAGATATAAAAAGTCCCTTGCTTATGTGAAGATGTAGGCACTTAAGGAGAAATCACTAGTGTCAGAATAGAGAAAATTGTCTATTTGAATAAGTGTCTCAAACCATTTAAGGGCCAGCGTAAATATGTTGCTATAGTTTCATGTGATATCAGTTGACAGTGCATTTCATGATGCTCTGAAGAGAATATAAGGCAATGTCCAGATAATTCTGATAATTCTGCTGTAGCTCCCTATTACTTACTTTGCTACTTTCCTCTGGAATTTAAGTTGTACAGGGGATATAGAAAAACCTTGTTTTATTACTTGACTGCCTTGTAAAGGTGATTGCTACTATAAGCACTGTCCAGGGCTTATTTTCTTCTGTCCAAGTTTAAAGGAAAAGGGGAAGTAGAGGGGGCAGTTGCATTGCTAAGACCATCCCAGATGGAATTATGTCTAGACAGCATTTAATATCTTTGGGGAAGTTTCTTTAAGTGCACATAGATTATCCTCAAGAAGTTAAAATTTAATAAAATTCAAAAAATAGAAAATACATACTCTGTACTGGTAATTATTACATAAGCATCTTTTGTAATGGTAATTATAAGCATGTTTTACAAACCTGATAAGACAGCATTCAGAAACCACTGGTACTTATTTGTCTACTCTGTGTATCATAATTTTGAAGGTCAGAGTAAATTGGTGGTCTTCAGGTCAGATAGCTCCAAAAAATCACACGTTTAATTCAAGACATTTCAAGTTAACAAAAGGATTAATGACATGACTAAATCAACTGTATGGGATGAGAATAGTATGCCATTCATATAATTATTTGTCTGACAAATTATAAATGGTATACATGACATTCTTATGTTGATTTCCAATTTCTTCTTACTTTATACATGCTGATATACCTAATAGCAGATATGGATAAAAACATGGTCTTTCTTCTCCTCTTGTCAATCTGCATTTCCCTCATCGTTCAGGTTTTGGATGATAAAATTTTTTGTAGCCTATCGTACTCCGTGGTGAAACAGTACCTTTGTCGTTTAGTAATTTAAGAGCACTGGCTTTGGTGTTCATTTTCCTAGCACTGACTCTACCACTTACAGGTTTGGTGATCTTGGACAAGTTACCCACCCATTGTAAGCCTTGGTTTCTGCAAGAATGGACAATAGTATTGGCTTAAATGTTTGAGGACTGAATGAAATAATGTCTGTGAATTACCTACCACATCTGATGTATTATAAATGTTTTATCGTTAGTATTATCATCAGCAACTTGATCATTTTCTCAGTTGCACAGCACTCTTAATCTCTGTATCAGTGCATGCTCAATGTTCAGATTTTTATATGACAAAGTCTTAATTCTATTAAGGCTTAGGGTTACTTCTTCTAATAATGCTTTCTCAAAATGCCTAATGCCTAATGTTATTTATCAATGAATTCTTTCCAAATTATAGCCCAGCCGTTTAGCTACTTATCTCTTTTTTCTGATCAGTTTTTGAATGTCTCCTCTTTGCCAGTTTCCTCAGTGCTATGTTCCCTCTGCAGTGGTTCCCTGTTAGACTTTTCTTTTGGACAGAAAGGGTAACTTTTAGCCAGTACCTGTTCTTAAAGTTAATTCTCTCATGTTGGAGAACCCTGGCTGTCTTTGTACTCCCTGTGTTTCAGCAACACTAAGTTTTACTGTTTAATCATTTCATATTTATAATAAAATAGTCTGCATATGCATATCATGTAAAATATTTTTTCAACTATGTTTTCTTCATTTTAAGATTTTAATGTTTTTTTATTTTTCAGAAACAAAGTAGGAGAAAGAAGATTCAGAGACCAAGAGAGGAGCTCACAGTGAGTAGAAAGCATTCTTTTCTCTCTTTGTCATCACTATTACTTTAGTGGGAATTTTTTTTTTTTGATTCTGGATTTTTCTGGCAATAATACTGCTTTAGACTCCCTAGAGGGAGAGGGCCATTTTATAAGGATGATGCTTTAACTATAGCAAATGAATAACTAGAGACTCACTATAGACATGATTGATGATGGTTTTTCAAGGAGGAACCCAAATTATCAGCGAGAAAGACAAAAGGTATGACTTTTCTATTGCTGCTCTAGCTGGATCAGCAAATTACTTGACAGGATGTGTCATTATAAGTTGTTGATTCTCGTGCAGAAAGAAGACTAGTTCTGGCTGTTACACATAAAGTAAGTAAAATGGACGTGAAAATTTGTAAAGCTGAACAGGATTTTCTTTTAATTGGGAAATGGAGGTTAAATTGAAGGTTGAATGGTCAACTTGTTCAATATTAATAAATTAATCGCATTTCCTTGAGTGGATATAGGTTGGGTTTCACTTGTTACTAGTCTGTGCTTATACCACTTCTTTAACAACATCATGACATTTCTTATATTTCCTTTGGACAGTATGAGCACTGAAAAAAATTGTAATCAAATATAAGTTTTTATAGATGCTTCTAAAAATACACTTTCCTTCAAAATTTTTCTCATTTAGTGATTCTTAAGTATGAAAATCGGTTATTGCAGTCAAAGAATATACCTCAAAAATTTATACAGACAATATACCTCATTCAATTACTTATATATTTAATGTGAATTTTTTCTATTGACACTGTAGTACTATATGCCAGCAATCCAAGGCCTGCTAGTAATAAATTCATTTTCATGTCTATGGAACAGTAGTCACTTGGACCTGTCTTCTATTAGTTGTTAATTAATATAAGTACACCTTCATTCTTTGCCCTTTTCATAGTCAGTGTGTAACATTTTGCAAAGGAGATAACGTTTTGAGTAAATTACGTTGTCTCAACAGAAGCTACCTGGAAAAGATTGTCAGTACGATTAACCAATAAAAGCAATGCTGTATGTAAAATTTTTATATCTAACTCATGTCTTAATTGTATGTATAGTTTTATTTTTAACTGTAAGAATTTTCTCACACACATATTGCCTTGAACCTGTAATAGAATATCAACAGGACATTTATTTGTTAATGAACATTTTCATAATTCCTACGATGTTCTAGATACTAGCCTTTATAAATCTTTTAAAATATTTGTTAAAATACAAACATTAACTCTTTTAATCAAAATAGCAACTGTAAGAGGCAGTAAGTCTTAATTCAGTTGAGGAAACTGAGGGACACAGAGGGGAAATAATTACCTAAGATCATACACCTAGTGAGTAGTAGATCCAGGAATCAAAGCCTGTCAGCTTGGCTACAGACTCTGTCCTTAACCACTATACTGCATTGCTACTATATCACACTAGGCTGACACAAATTTTTGGAAAACAGACTAGAAATTTGGTGTATCAATCTTGCATTCAGGTGTTTCTTTGTTGAGATACTTGTTGTCAGTTCTCTGAATTGATGGGGAAAGCAGGGTGTAATTCTCTCAAAATTATCATCAAACATTGGAGGTTTATGTTCCACAGAAAAAGAGAGGCTGAATTTGTGACTTCTGTATTCCTGTATTAACCAGCAGGCCACTTTCATCAATTTCAGTCACGTGTGACTCTCAATTTCTGAAATGAAATGGTTTTTCCTGTGTTCTGTTTGTTCATTCTGAACTCATGTTAGGGCCTTGGGTTATTATGAGAAAAACAATCTGAAGCTGTGTTTTACACACTGATTGACTGGGCACTTGAAATCTCCTGACTAAGGATTTATAACTTTTTATTGTTGGATTCAGTGATATCCACTAATGGGCTTCTTTGCTTCAGAAACTACCCAGCACCCTTCCAGACTCTTCAGTAATCTCCTTCTCAGGACTTGTTCTGCACAGACCAAATCTAATCTTCCCAATGACCTTGTGTCCAGACTTTTGCTGAGTGATGGAAAAATGCCTTTAAATACAGATTATTAATTGAGGGTAATGGCTCTTTTTTAACATTTATATGTGACAATTTCTTAAACTAAAAGAACAAATGATGCAGCAGGGTCAGGGAGACAGATAACTGCAAAAATGTAGAACAGTGATTATCAAAAATTTCAGTGAATCAGAATCACTAGGAGGATTTGTTAAAATACAGATTGCTGTTCCCCCAAATTGATTTCTATCAAGTTGCCAGGTCATGCTTATATTAATGGTTTGGGGAACTGCACATTGAGAGCCCCTGATCTAGAGCTTCATACATTAATGGGGCAAAAAACAAGGCCTGCACCTACCTCTTAGTGTTTTCTTGTAATTCAAAAGGATTAAAAGTTGTATAGCATCTCATTTCTATTTTGTGTAGCAAAGGCAAAATTCAAACTTCTCCGAGTGAGTTCTTGTCTGCTACTTATCTATCATTTTTAGCCACAGGTGTTTATTAAAAAGAAAAGAAAATTAAGCTTTTGGGTGTGGGCAGAAGTGAGTCAGAGGTGAAACAGTGGATAATGATATGTCTTAGAGGTCTTTAGAAGTTCACTGAATTAAAATGTACTCAATAAGTAAGAGGTTTGCAAGAAGTGGAAAACATGACTTCTTAAGACTCTTTTGTCAGTATAATTTTCTGTTAAGATATGGTATAGTAAAAGCAAGGAAATATGTATATGGATCCAAAATGAAATTTTGAGCAAAATAAAATAGGGATGATGATAATATTTGGATTAAAGAATTTAAAGTGCTTTTTCTGCTTGTAAAAGGATTTTGCCATATTTTCTATATTGAACAGCAGCACAGGAAGTAAAGGATCACTTTGCCCTCTATTGTCTTCAAGAACCTTTTGTTATCAAATTTTAATTTGAATTCATATCATTCATTCAATTAATACTTTTGAACATCTGCTCTGTCAGGCACCATGGTAGAATCTGGGCCAATATTCTCACTATTTGTAATCAAACTCTTGTATATCCAGCACCAGGAGCAGTGTCTGAACCATGATAGATAATAAATATTTTGAATGAAGTTAAAAATAAATGAATGGAACCAACCATGTAAAGGAATACCTGGTCAATTTCTTAAAGGCAGCATATTAAAAAGAAATAATCCTAAAACTATTATTTTTTTCTTGGGTGCAAACATACTGGAGCAGCATGCTGCTGTACTGTCTGGCAGGATAAATAGCCCTCATCACTGGCACATTTTACAGTTAGGCCATTCCAAAGAGATGTCACTCAGATACCTCACTCCCAATGTCTATGTGAATCCACAAAGTTCTGATGGCAGATTCCTAAGCAGGAACAACATTCCTGTTTCTGTGTCAAGGCAGTTGCTTATGTACCATTTCAAATTGGAAGCTAATCTTTTCAAAATGTCAACACACTTATTTTACCATCTTTATAATCCCAGCAATTTACATTTATTCAGTAGCTTCACAGTTTGAGTACTGTGTAAAATTCTGTTATTCTCTGAGAACCTATGTTCCAAGGAAGATCCATCTACCTCACATTTAAGGTAGTTACAGACAACTGGCAAACATACCTGCACAAACATCACAGTCTATTTTCAACATGCTTCTTACCTGGGGATAGAAGGATTCTTTTATTTTTGTTGATAAGTGTGTCTTTCAAAATGATTGCCTACCCATAAGTTAATTACAAGCATATGGAGAATTGACATTGATTGAAGCTGGCGTGCATATCTTCCTAAATCCATATTCTTAACATGGAAGGCCCTCTGCCAAGATTATTGGAAGAAAGTTAGAGGAAAATTTCTAGAAAACTTTACAGAACATGGTCATGTAATTCAATTAATGTCTCCTGAATTATGCTAGCTTGGACATTTCACTCATAATTGTATAAATGTTGGAAAGTTAAATTACATCAGGTTGCTCAGGCAACAAGTCATTAAGTAAGACATTAGTGGCTTAAAAAAATGAAATATCTCAGTTTCTTAAAGTGTCCAGTTTTATAGAAGTTAGGCACCACAAGTCTTTGTATCACTAAGAGCCATAAAATAATAATATATGAAGATCATCCTCAACACATATGTTCAGAAATTTTAGGACATGTTCTAAGAATGGAATTTCAGTTATATTCTTGTTTTTATTATGTCCATTGAAAGGAAACCTGGAATTTTATGTTACCTTGATTTGAGGATAAAGTTCATTGGGCAATGTGGGAAGGGCCGTATTTTTGCCTCAACTCAAGACCCTATTAGATTAGATTCATAATAGACAGATCTCATAGCCAAGTTGGTTTATTATTACAGTCTATATTTGCTCACCCTAAACACCTTTTTTGGTCCTAAGGGAAGTGCAAATTGTAAATAAAAAGGAAAGCAATATGTTTGCCAGTGTTGGGTGTCCTCTGAGTTCTAAAGTCCATGATAGCACAGCCTTTGGCTTTATCAGTCTGGTTACTCCACCTCCAGCAGAGGAAAAATAACCATGGTACCAAAATAACCATGCCATGAGGGAGTCTTTTCTACAACCTGCCATACTGTCGCACACATTTAACGAAAGCAATGACGTCAATTTTACAGACCTTTTAGAAAAGTGACGGAGTTATTTAGTAGAGATAGCTTATTTTTTTATCTCCTTTTCCCTTGGATTTTGATATGCCAATTAAAAAAAGAAAAACTACTTAGGTGATCACACATTCTATAAGTCAGTCTACAAAATATATAATCACTTTCACTTTTCCAGAAAGAATAATATACAAGAGATGTCCTTTAACCATTTTGAAAGCTAACTAACAAAAAAGAATAATTTGGTTATTTGCCCATTTTGCATAAACTGAAAAAGGAATTGAAATTATGAAATAATATCCGGCCTAGGAGAATACCAGTCTGGTTCCTAAGAGCAGATGTTGCTATAGATTTAACCACTTCACACCCTCATGTTTCCAAGGGATCTGCAATTAATAATCTCTAAGACTTTATTACATTGATTGTTTTATAATCATCGATTGTGTACGATAAAATTTATTGTAATTAGTTAGGGATTTTTAACTGGAAATATTGTTCCCATTTCAAGTGTAGCTCCAATGGCTCCAATATTTTAAAAATCAACTTCCCTAATCTCCCAGATCTTTTGCCTTTAGTTGATTTAATTATTTAAGGTTTAGTGTCAATACCTAAGGAGTGTTCTAAGTTATTCTTACTTGATTCTTATATAGACTGATGATTCTAATTGCTTATTCTTATATATATATTATTATCTAGTTATTACAATGTTATAAAATATAAAAGAATGGTTGATCTATTTACCCATACACATCTGCCTCATCTGTTTTTCTACCTATTTAATTAAAACACATGGGACTAGACTGTTAGACTGTATTAAAGTTAGCCTCCCCCTTGTATTTACTATGATCAGTTCTTAGAATGACTATTTTGACTCCATAGAAAGTAATCGGTTTTCCTTCCTCCCAGTACATGGCATAAGTGTTACAGATGCTCTAGAGTCCCATTGACCTTATGGATTGAGATAGAAGGAAGAGACTTTAAAAATATGTTTATTATTATTCTCTGAGAAGCTGCCTTGAGGAAGATTGACAGAGACAGATAGACACACACGCACAGATTGTGTGCATGTGTGTGTGTGTGTGTGTGTGTGTGTATGTGTGATGTGGGGGAGAGGAAAGAGAGAAGGAGAGAGAGAGAGATTGAGACTAGAAGACTCTAGGAAACCGGAAGGATCTCCTCCTCCCCATTTTAGATAAAACTGTCCCTAAGCTTTTTCTTTAAAACATGATGGTCTCATATACTTTAAAACTGACACCAGATTAAAACCTACTTTTGGTGTTAGATCTATTCACTTTATAAATTGATAAAGTGGCATACGAGAAAAACTATTTCAAGCTCACAGAGGAAATTGCAACATGTATCAGTTTTTATCTGATTGTCAGAAGGTATCAGGATTCCCTGCCCCTTGAGTTAAATACAGAGGAAGTTTGGAATGTTGGGTGATGGCTCTTTTCCAGTCACAACTCCTTAAAAAGGTACAGAACAAGACTTCGATTTTACTCGATTTGTTTTTGCTGTTTCAAAAGTGAATACATGAATAGAAATACTTCTCTGTAAAAGTAATATAAGGTTGCATAAAAGCAGTGCATTTGAGCTAGAGAGCCCTGTTGGTGATTTCTTGTAATACATACATCTGTATATCTACCTGTGAAATACATGACATTTCCTAGCAACTACTAACTTCAGGACAATACTGCCATCAATTTGGGCTCACCATGAAAATCTGAAACTTGAAGAAAAACACAAGGTCACTTTTCAGTTGATCTTTACTAAACTATTCCCTTTCCTTTTTAACCTACATCAAGAGAGATCATGTGGATGATTTTTAAGATAAGAATTCCTCCTTTAGAAAAGACATAAAAAACGAGTTGGAAAGTTGCTGTTCTTGTGCTCACCTCATTGCCAGAAGTCTTATTGAGACGGTGTTTGAGGACATGATGTATTCCTCTTGCGTGCACTAAAAATGCTCTGGCAGCCTAGCTTTCACCTGAATGCTGACTATGGGGGCCATGCCCTTTAACATTAATATATCATTAATGCTCAATGATAATGGCATGCACAGTGCTGAAAAATGGTTGGAAAATGAAACTATCCAAAACATTTTCCCTACAATTAAACAGGACATTGTGCCCCAAATAATACATACCGGTAAACATTAATATCATGCTCTCATTAGGCTTAAAGACTATGTTATGACTAGATTCATTGTCTCATAAATGACATTGTTGGCTAATAGTCAAATAAAATGCTTGAAAACTTTTAAGACAATCAGAAAAACACCCCACATTTATATGGTCATTGACCATTATATGGTTATAAGAACAGTGACAAAAAAAGAGCAGAGACTATTTTTCAATTGGGAAATTATTCTAATCTCCAGTTTGAACTTCGGGCTTAAATTTTAAAATGATTCTCCTTGTTATATATGTACCCCCAAACAGCCCCAGCTGAGTACTGAATGTAAATACCCAAAACAAAATACCCTATAACATAGAGAATTTCTCAGGCACAAAGGAATGAATGATTTCAGGTACATTGTGCTACCAAACTCTGTCAACTGTATTTCCTCACACAGGGAATTAAATCTGAAAGAGGTGAAGAATAATGGTGAAAGAATAATGAAAAATTGTTCTGTTTTCAATTTCATCTTGTTCTTCACTCTTGGACTTTAAAGTGATTTATCCATGTGTTAAAAAAACCCTCAGATTCACATTTCCTGATACCCAGTTGAATTTTAGGGGCTGCTTTTCCAAATTCCAACCACCAAAAGCAGATCAGAACATTAGACTTTATCAAAATCAAATAAATATTTGATATTAAAAGTGACTTACATGGAAAATTACATATTTTTCATAATCTTAGAATCTATAGATTATAAAAATATAGTATTTTATTGTTTTTAAAATAAAACTCCACATTGTTTTTACCTGGGGACAATTTTTTAAGCAACTTTCAAATATGCAGTACAGTATTATTAATTAGTCACTACTCAAGTTAAATAGCTCAATAATGAGGAAACTTTTAAAAGATGTTCTGTGTTCCCTGATGTTGTGGTAGGGGTACATCATTTATAGGCTCCTGGTATGGTCCCCTTGCTTTGCTTCTGCTGTAGTTATGCAACAAGAAATCAGAGAGGAGCGTTCAGATTGTCATCACAATTTGCATTAAGGAAACAGATGTGTTGAATGACATTGCTTGACATTGGTGTTTAAGTCATTGTTTATCAGTAAAGACACAAGGTGTAGCCAGGTATGGTAAACAGTGATTGCTCTCAAGGGAAAAAATAACTGTCAGTGAAGTTGAATGGAACAGTGGGAACACAGAAAGGACCAAGATTCTATGGCAATAATGCCAAATAAAATAGAGAATAACCAAAGCAAAGCCAAAATAAGCAGCTGTTATATCTATGTGTATACATAAACATTTATAAGTGTATATGGTACCCCATTAGGGGAATAGTTTTATTTACATTATGAAATCTAGCTATAAAATGACGTCGATTAGAAAGCATTTCATAAGAGAATGCAAGAGTCTTTTTTTCTGATCTTATCTGTTGCAATCTTTTTGAACAACATTCCAAATATCAAATACCACTGTGATGTTTCAATAATGGCATGCAATTATATTTAAACCTTAAGGCACAATGAAAGTGCTAGATGGTTTAATCAAGTAGACAGTATTAGAGCATGTTTCCAAGCAATGTCTCCCTTTGAAATCTCTTTTGCTTGCACAGATACCTACTGTGGTGTTGATCTGACTCTTGTCCATCTCTGAAAACCCCAGTGATTTTCCCAGAATGATCTTATTTAGGTTGACACTCTTTGGAGGCTGATTCTGTTCTCAGCAGGATGTTGTCAGGAATGTCTACACAAGCAAGCCTATTATGACCTTCTCTGGCAAGGTTTTTTTTGCATTAACTTTACTTGCTTAATTAAAATAAAAATTAATTTATGCTTTTAATTCCTAAGACTCTGCTAATTAGCAGCCTACCTAGCTCTAGAAATGGTAGACATGCACTCTCATCTCAAGGTCTCATGTAAGCCTTGGGAACTGCAAAAGAAGAAACCATTACTATTAGATGATAATCATTTTTTATCTAAGTGGTATATTTGTGATATTCTCATTAATGGAGAATTGTTTTTGAAGGTTTAAACACTTTTAGGATTGATATAGGAAGTCAGAATATATCAGTATACTCCTAAAATATATGAAAATTTTATGAAAAACATGCATTGGAACTAAATTAATGAAACTATATTGGAACTAAAACAACTTCAATAGTCATATACTGGCTGAATGGTAATTCTAATTTGAGCATTACTCAGCATTTGATTGAATACGTCTATAGATATGACAAGATTAAAATACAATATTTTCTATTTACTAAATTTTCAATGATATTTATAAGTTTTTACCATGTCTATATCATCATAATAAAATTAATGAAGAGGATGAAAAATAGAAGAGTTTTTAAAGAAGGAAACATTTGAAATTATATGCTTATTCTAACACTTTATCCCATGCACTTCTATGGGAATCAGCATGCAGCCTGTAATTACATACCCTTAAAATCAAGTGTAACAAGAAATAATTGCCACACAAGGTCATTTCTTGTCATAAATAAGGCTGAGAAAGAAGTAAGAACTTATTACCCCTGATGTTTATAGAGAGTAGTCAAAAAACAGGATTCAAATACATACAAAGAGCACAATGAATTCATTAGTAGTCGCCAAAAAGTGGTGTGAGTTTTTATTCAAATTCATTTTTCTTTGTTTTGTTACAAAGTATTGTCAAGCAACTAATCAAGAATCAAACTGCTTTTAGTAATTGCCATCTTGATAATTTCTGCGTAATGCTGGTGGGTCAGCTAATTCTAAGTCATAGTAATCTTAGCAATCGATAATGGTAATTATCGATAGTAAAGTAATTACTATTACTTCATTTACTCAAGACTATAAGTGGTTGATTTAGTATAATAAAAAGTCTGTGCACTAAGAATCAAGGTAAAGGCATTGGGTTATACTGTTGTTACCTGGAAGATTCCCTGATACCCAACATAGTAAAAATATCCATATCTTCTTGATCTTCAAAACATATGACTTTTGCAGAAAAGTGATATTAGAAGACTAAGACAATCTCTAGAACTCAATTGCAACCTCTACTTTGGTCGGAATTATATTTTATTTTACAAACAGGAAAAAGAAAAGGTATTACAGGAAGGTGTGAAAATACAAATGGATTAATATGAGAATAGCTTTTCAAACTTCTGCTTCATTTTGGCTCAGAGATCAGTGCTGTGCTGGCTTGACTGTGGTTTCCAGTTTTTCCTCTGACTTATATTAGGTGACTTCTATTTGTTGAGTAAATAATATGCAAATAAAGAATATTTTAAAAGTTGAATAAATTATTAAAGCTTCCACTCCCTTTACATGTTAACTCTGTGCTAATTCTTTGGTGAACCTTAACATTTTTGAACACCATATTATGATACAATTCTTTTTATTTTCAGACCTCACTATCTAAAATGTAGGATTTTTTGACCTTTACAAATAACTGAATTGATGTAGCTATTGCCTTCATTATATCACCCTGATCTAGCCATTGTCTCCTGTCTCGGCAGCCACAAGTTTCATCCTAACCCTTGTAATCTGTCACTACAAATGTAACAATGACATTACAGATCTTTGTTTTTGGTCATCCTATTATATACATTATATATTTTTGTGCCAGATTGCTATAATAACTTCCTCTGCAGCTTTGTTCCCTCTCTTCAAAGCTATGAGCTGATTCCTAAAATGGTTCTATCCAATAAGAAACTTTGATTCCTTTCAGGTTGGCCTTTAGTCTCAAGGATTATATTTATGTTGCTCTTGCAAACAACTTCATTAGGATGAGATTGTATATGAATACTTGGCTAGGGCTAAGTGGTCTTTCAAGCCATTAGGAACAAAACAATTTTCAAAATAGAACTCTTTCATTATCAAAAGCATTATTTATCTACTGGACCCATTCTACAACCTATAGGTCATTACTCATTATTTTTCTAAATACAGATCCATTGCAGTCTGCCCAACCTTCATCTGCAACCTTATATTTTCTTTCATATAGACCTTTACTTATAGTCTTTCGTTCTTTAAGTAGTATTCAAACACTTTCCCCCTTTGAAGCATAATGAAACCAGCCATCTTCTCTAAATGATTTTAAGTTCCCTTTCAGCTCTAGTTCTCTTAATTTTACTTGTTATGTTTCCTAGTTTTCACTCAAACATATCTGCGTATTAATTGATATTTTATTTTAAATGCCCCTGAAAACAGAAAGAGGGAAATGAGCCAATGAAAAGGGACTTACATATTTATAATACTGTAAGCATATTGTGATTTATTTATTGTATTATTTGGTCTTAGTTCCTGTTTCCGGTACAGAGCTCCTAAAATCACTGAAATATCCAGTGAGGAGAGTGATAAAGGTGTCTTTTGTTATGTTAATTAGGTGAATTTTGGAACCAATCTAAGCATGGGGGCTGGTTGCCAGTAGAGCCATCCATGTGATCAGAGAGTATGAACTTTTAGTCTCACCCCCATACCTCCAGGGAGAGGAGAGGGACTGGGTTGAGTTCAGTTACCAGTGGGCATGATTTACTGAATCATTCCTACATAAAGAAGCCGCTGTAAAAACTCCAAGAAGACAGGGTTCGGAGAGCTTCTGGGTTGGTGCACAAATGGAGATTCTGGGAGAGTGGCCTGTGCTTGAAGAGGGCATGGAAGCTCCTCTTTCATTCTCCATATTGCCCTATGCATCTCTTCCATCTGGCTGATCCTGAGTTATAACCTTTTATGATAAACTAGTAATCTGGTAAGTAAAATGTTTCTGAGTTCTCTGAGTCACTCTAGCAAAGTAATCGCCCAATTTGGAAACTCCGATCTATAGCTAATTGGTCAGAAGTAGAGGGGACAACCTCGACTTTTGATTGACATCTGAAGTGAGAGTGTGAGGGCAGTTTTGTGGGACTGAGCCTTAACCTGTGGAATCTGGTGATATTTCCAGGTAGATAGTGTCAGAATTGGTGTGAGAAACCACCTCCCACCCCCTATCCACTCACACACACTCTGAAGTTGGGTGTCAGAATCATTAGTTGGTGATCAGAAGTGGAATCAGAGTCAGGATCAGCAATATTTATGTCCTAACTCCCTAGATATTGAAGACGAGTGTCTACTTTCATTCCTTTGGTTTAACAGTAAGCCAGTGGTTCTTAAACATTTGTTCTACATAAAAATCCAGTCCTCCAAATAAGAGGCCTTATTTAAAATGTAGACTCTGTTCCATCTTCAGAGATTACTGTCTGGGAATCTCCATAGTTAATGTCACTGCAAGTACTCTAAGTTGAGAGATACACTCAAGGCTGCTTGGTATCTATTGGAAGAAATGAGACTCAAAAACAAAAGAAACAACTTGAAGTTTAATGTACATGAAGTGTTCAAAGGAACATGAACATATTATTTATTATGTACCAATACATGTCTGCATGTATACATTTTGACTGCTCGTTTTGGTGCATGCTGAGTCAGTTTACTTGCCCCATTTCCCCTTATAAGTTATATTTTCCTTAGAAATAGAGGATATTACTTAAACTCTTAAAAAATATCTCATAATGTCATGAAATGTGTTACGTACACAGTGGGCTTTAAGTGCTGTGATTATACTACTGACTTTTGTGTTTTGCTGAACAACTCTTATGCACCAGACCTATTCAATGTACTTAAAAATATTTTCTCTAATTGATAAAAAACCCATGTTAGGTAAGTATAAATTCATTCCATTTTATAGATAAAGACATCAGAGCCCCTAGAAGTTCGTGAAGATATCTCAAGTAAACATATTTAGTAAGTGACTGAGCCAGAATTCAAATTTGGCTCCTACTTCCATGGTTTTCTCCATAATGTCATGTAGTTGGTTGTATTTGATTGACTGCTATGTTACATAAATTATGAGTTTGCCTTAAGACTTTTTTAGTGATGGAGTTAAGTATTATGAAATCATTAAAGCAATTTATTTATTTTATTTTTAAAAATATTTATTTATTCATTTATTTATTTATTGGCTGCTTCGGGTCTTAGTTGCAGCACTCAGGATGTTTCGTTGCAGTGCAGAGGCTTCTTCTAGTTGTGGCGTGTGGGCTCTGTAGTTGCAGCATGCAGGCTTAGTTGCCCCACAGCATGTGAGATCTCAGTTCCCCTACCAGGGATCGAACTGGCATCCCCTACATCGCAAGATGGATTCTTTACCACTGGATCACCTGGGAAATACGCATTAAAGCAATTAATTTTTGCTTTTAGAAAAATATAGACTTAAAAAAATAAACATTGCAAATCATATCCAAGAGAACTTCAAATACCATGAATTTTGTTTTTGTGGTGATCAGACTTTAAGTTGGCCCCCATAATCCCAGCCCCTAGTATTCATACTTTTGTTCATTACCTCCCCTTGAGTGTGAGTGGCACCTGTGATTGTAACCAATAGCATGCACTGATTATGGATAGATGATTACATAAGATTGTGGTGCCTATATTGCTGGAGTTTCTCTCTGTTGCTGGTTTTGAAAAAGCAACTTGCTGTACAACTGCAAGGAAATGAATTCTGCCAATAATCTGAGGAAGTTTGAAAGCAGTCAAGCTTCTGATGAGAATCCAGCCATGACAGGAACCTTAATTGCAGCCTTGTAAACCTTAAGCGGAAGACCCATTTAAGCTCTACCTGGTCTCTTGACCCACAGAAACTGTGAGGTAATAAGTGTGTGTTGTTTAAATCCATTAAGTTTGTGGTAGTTTGTTATGCAGCAATGGAAAACTCACACAGTTTTGATTTGTTTTCATCCTTTGAATCTAATGATGAATTATCTAACCAGATATGGAGGTTTTCTGTTGCAAGCATATATATTGAGAAAGAAGTTTTTTCCTAAGTCTTAAAATCATTTTCTGAATGAATATTTCTATGTTTTACTTGGCTACCACTGGGTATTGTCAGCAATTAATTTTTTTGTAATTTTGCTCTTTTTACTCCCTATATATCCCTCATTAATTGAATAGACTAAATATAGCTGTATGCCTCAGTGAGCCTATTTTACATTAGCATTTTATTATATGTTTCCCTGCAGTGATTTTTTTAAAATGGTTTTTTAACATCTAGTAAAGGTGTTCATATTACATTTTTTTCTGTTATTTAAGCTGTCAAACATTTCCTCATGTTCATTAAACTAAAGCTCAGGAGAGCTCTTGTTTATATGGCATTCAGTTTCATGATTACATTTTTCAAATGACTGAGAGAGAAGAGGCTACCACCAATGATGCTCCTGACCTTTTCTAACCTTTCTCACCTCCTCAAACATTTCTCCCAGTTCTTACCAGTGGAATATGATATTTAATATGCAAATAAATTGTAGGTAGAACATGCATGTATTTGCTATACATAAATGCTACAAACTCTCGCATAGGCAAGTTTTTAGGCCTGGAAAGCCTGCTGACTAAATTTAAGGAAAAAAATTAAACTGCCTAGCACAGTAAGATAAACACAATAAATCCTTCAATGCGGTTTTTCCCCCACCATCAATCGTTTTATGTTTTTGCTTTTGTTTTATATGCTCTCTTTACATAATCTCTAAGTCCTAGACTTCTCAGTTGTAAAGTGATTGCAACATTTATCCCCTACCCACATCATGGACAAAAATGGAAAACTGATGTATTAAGGATTTTGATGTAAAGACTACAAATAAAATAGTCAAAGAAAAGTAATGAGAGCGTTTTGGCACTTTAAGAGTGGGAAGATCTTCCTAAGAATGTACCCTCAGAAGACATACAAGTGATGTACTTATTTGATTACTTATTAAAAAAAAAAACAGCAAAGACTTGACAAAGTCTGTAGACAAAAGAAAGCCAAATGGCAAAGGGTTAATGTCTTCAATAAACAAAGAAGTTACATAAATTTATTGTTAAAGGTTCATATGCTTCAATATAAACATAGAAAAGAAATATAAATAAATAATTCGCAGAAGAGAAAAAGCATGTGAGAAATAAATATATAAAAACATGATCAACCTCAGTAGTGCTTGGAGAAATGCAAATTAAAACAAAAATGAGATAACATTATTTTATCTGTAAGATTAGAAAATTTAAAATATTTGAAGACATACATACTGAGGGACATAAGAAAAAGTGGTCTATTGTCAGAATAAAATGCTGTAATCTTTTGGGAAGACAATTTGGTGATATTTATTACTTTTTAAATTTCATATTCTTTGACCAAAATTTGAGAAATTGCATCTACAGATTTATCAGTATATAAAATTGTGTACATGGCTGTATTTGCTATTTTCTTGATGTCTGCTGATTCTTTCCAGCTAAAAATAGTTTTCAGACGTTGTAGTGATGATCTGTTGGTAGTGTTAGAAAAGGGTTGGGTCTAGGGATGCAGATGGAGATTCTAGGCAGGGATTTATTTGGCCCTAAAGTTTTTTTGGTTTTTTTTTAAACATCTTTATTGGAGTATAATTGCTTTACAGTGGTGTGTTAGTTTCTGCTTTATAACAAAGTGAATCTGTTATACATACACATGTGTTCCCATATCTCCTCCCTCTTGCATCTCCCTCCCTCCCACCCTCCCTATCCCACTCCTCTAGGTGGTCACAAAGCACTGAGCTGATCTCCCTGTGCTATGTGGCTGCTTCCCACTAGCTATCTATTTTACATTTGGTAGTGTATATATGTCCATGCCAATCTCTCACT
This sequence comes from Delphinapterus leucas, assembly GCF_059928025.1. Lineage (NCBI taxonomy): Eukaryota > Metazoa > Chordata > Mammalia > Artiodactyla > Monodontidae > Delphinapterus > Delphinapterus leucas. The sequence goes on along the minus strand of NC_143136.1, from coordinate 49,742,276 downwards.
TCGTCCCAGCATACCCTTCCCCCTCCACGTGTCCAAAAGTCCATTCTCTATGTCTGCAACTTTATTCCTATCATGCCCCAGGTTCTACAGAACCATTTATTTTTCTTTTTTAGATTACATATATATATGTGTTAGCATACAGTGTTTGTTTTTCTCTTTCTGACTTAACTTCACTCCGTATGACAGACTCTAGGTCCATCCACCTCACTACAAATACTCAGTTTTGTTTCACTTTATGGCTGAGTAATATTCCATTGTAAACATGTGCCATATCTTCTATTTCCATTCATCTGTCAATGGACACTTAGGTTGCTTCCATGTCCTGGCTATTGTAAATAGAGCTGCAATGAACATTGTGGTACATGGCTCTTTTTTTTTTTTTTTTTTTTCTGTGGTACACGGGCCTCTCACTGTTGCGGCCTCTCCCGTTGCGGAGTACAGGCTCCGGACGCGCAGGCTCAGCAGCTATGGCTCACGGGCCCAGCTGCTCCGAGGCATGTGGGATCTTCCCGTACCGGGGCACGAACCCGTGTCCCCCTGCATCAGCAGGCAGACTCTCAACCACTGAGCCACCAGGGAAGCCCCATGACTCTTTTTGAATTATGGCTTTCTCAGGGTATATGCCCAGTAGTGGGATTGCCAGGTCATATGGTAGTTCTATTTTTAGTTTTTTAAGAAAACTCCATACTGTTCTCCATACTGGCTGTATCAATTTACATTCCCACCAGCAGTGCAAGAGGGTTCCCTTTTCTCCACACCCTCTCCAGCATTTATTGTTTGTAGACTTTTTGATGATGGCCATTCTGACCGGTGTGAGGTGATACATCATTGTAGTTTTGATTTGCATTTCTCTAATGATTAGTAATGATGAGCATCCTTTCATGTGTTTGTTGGCAAACTTTATATCTTCTTTGGAGAAATGTCTGTTTAGGTCTTCTGCCCATTATTGGATTGGGTTGTTTGTTTTTTTTTGATATGGAGCTGCATGAGCTGCTTGCAAATTTTGAAGATTAATCCTTTGTCACTTGCTTCATTTGCAAATATTTTCTCCCATTCTGAGGGTTGTCTTTTCGTCTTGTTTATAGTTTCCTTTGCTGTGCAAAAGCATTTAAGTTTCATTAGGTCCCATTTGTTTATTTTTATTTCCATTTCTCTAGGAGGTGGGTCAAAAGGGATCTTGCTGTGATTTATGTCATAGAGTGTTCTGCCTATGTTTTCCTCTAAGAGTTTGATGGTGTCTGGCCTTACATTTAGGTCTTTAATCCATTTTGAGCTTATTTTTGTGTATGGTGTTAGGGAGTGTTCTAATTTCATTCTTTTACATGTAGCTGTCCAGTTGTGCCAGCACAACTTATTGAAGAGGCTGTCTTTTCTCCCTTGTATATTCTTGCCTCCATTATCAAAAATAAGGTGACCATAGGTGGATGGGTTTATCTCTGGGCTTTTTATCCTGTTCCATTGATCTATATTTCTGTTTTTGTGCCAGTCCCATACTGTCTTGATTACTGTTGCTTTGTAGTATAGTCTGAAGTCAGGTAGCCTGATTCCTCCAGCTCTGTTTTTCTTTCTCAAGATTGCTTTGGCTATTTCGGGTCTTCTGCGTTTCCATACATGTTGTGAAATTCTTTGTTCTAGCTCTGTGAAAAATGCCATTGGTAGTTTGATAGGGACTGCATTGAATCTGTAGATTGCTTTGGGTAGTATAGTCATTTTCACAATGTTGATTCTTCCAATCCAAGAACATGATATATCTCTCCGTCTGTTTGTATTATCTTTAATTTCTTTCATCAGTGTCTTATACTTTTCTGCATACAGGTCTTTTGTCTCCTTAGGTAGGTTTATTCCTAGGTATTTTATTCTTTTTGTTGCCATGGTTAATGGGAGAGTTTCCTTAATTTCTCTTTCAGATTTTTCATCATTAGTGTATAGGAATGCAAGACATTTCTGTGCATTAATTTTGTATCCTGATGCTTTACCAAATTCATTGATTAGCTCTAGTAGTTTTCTGGTAGCATCTTTTGGATTCTCTCTGTGTAGTATCATGGCATCTGCAAACAGTGACAGCTTTACTTCCTCTTTTCCCATTTGGATTCCACTTATTTCTTTTCCTTCTCTGATTGCTGTGGCTAAAACTTCCAAAACTATGTTAAATAATAGTAGTGAGAGTGGGCATCCTTCTACTGTTCCTGATTTTAGAGGAAATGGTTTCAGTTTTTCACCATTGAGAACGATGTTTGCTGTGGGTTTGTCATATATGGCCTTTATTATGCTGAGGTGCATTCCCTCTGTGATTACTTTCTGGAGGATTTTTATCAAAAATGGGTGTTGAATTTTGTCAAAAGCTTTTTCTTCATCTATTGAGATGATCATATGGTTTTACTCCTTCAGTTTGTTAATATGGTTTATCACATGGACTGATTTGCGTATATTGAAGAATCCTTGCATTCCTGGGGGTAACCCCAGTTGATCATCGTGTATGATCCTTTTAATGTGCTGTTGGGTTCTGTTTGCAAGTATTTTGTTGAGGAATTTTGCAGCTATGTTCATGAGTGATATTGGCCTGTAGTTTTTTTCTTTGTGACATCTTTGTCTGATTTTGGTATCTGGGTGATGGTGGCCTCATATAATGAGTTTGGGAGTGTTCCTCCCTCTGCTATATTTTGGAAGAGTTTGAGAAGGATAGGTGATAGCTCTTCTCTAAATGTTTGATAGAATTCACCTTTGAAGCCATCTGGTCCTGGTCTTTTGTTTGTTGGAAGATTTTTAATCCCAGTCTCAATTTCAGTGCTTGTGATTGGTGTGTTTATATTTTTTGTTTCTTCCTGGTTCAGTCTCAGAAGGTTGTGCTTTTCTAAGAATTTGTCCATTTCTTCCAGTTGTCCATTTTATTGGCATATAGCTGCTTGTAGTAATCTCTCATGATCCTTTGTATTTCTGCAGTGTCAGTTGTTACTTCTTCATTTTCATTTCTAAATCTATTGATTTGAGTCTTCTCCCTTTTTTTCTTGATGAGTCTGCCTAATGGTTTATCAATTTTTTAAATTTTCCTCAAAGAACCAGCTTTTAATTTTATTGATTTTTGCCACTGTTTCCTTCATTTCCTTTTCATTTATTACTGATCTGATCTTTATGATTTCTTTCCTTCTGCTAACTTTGCAGTGTTTTTGTTCTTCTTACTCTAAGTGCTTTAGGTGTAAGGTTAGGTTGCTTATTTGTGATGTTTCTTGTTTTTTGAGGTAGGATTGTATTGCTGTATACTTCCCTCTTAGAACTGCTTTTGCTACATCCCATAGGTTTTGGGTTGTGGTGTTTTCATTGTCATTTCTTTCTACATATTTTTTGATTTCCTCTTTGATTTCTTCATTGTTCTCTTGGTTATAAAGTAGTGTATTGTGTAGCCTCCATGTGTTTGTATTTTTTACAGATTTTTTCCTGTAATTGATATCTAGTCTCATAGGGTTGTGGTCAGAAAAGATACTTGATACTATTTCAGTTTTCTTGAATTTACCAAGCTTGAATTGTGACCCAAGATATGATGTATCCTGGAGAATGTTCCATGAGCCCTTGAGAAGAAAGTGTATTCTGTTGTTTTTGGATGGAATGTCCTATAAATATCAATTAAGTCCATCCTGTTTAATGTATCATTTAAAGCTTGTGTTTCCGTATTTATTTTCATTTTGGATGATCTGACCATTGGTGAAAGTGGGGTGTTAAGTCCCCTACTATGATTGCGCTACTGTCGATTTCCCTTTTTATGGCTCTTAGCATTTGCCTTATATATTGAGGTGCTCCTATATTTGGTGCATATATATTTACAGTTGTTATATCTTCTTCTTGGATTGATCCCTTGATCATTATGTAGTGTCTCTCTTTGTTTTTTGTAATAGTCTTTATTTTTATTTATTTATTTGCGGTTTCGCGGGCCTCTCACTGCTGTGGCCTCTCCCGTTGCGGAGCACAGGCTCCGGACATGCAGGCTCAGCGGCCATGGCTCACAGGACCAGCCGCTCCACAGCATGTGGGCTCTTCCCAGACTGGGGCACGAACCCGTGTCCCCTGCATCGGCAGGTGGACTCCCAACCACTGCACCACCAGGGAAGCCCAATAGTCTTTATTTTAAAGTCCATTTTGTCTGATATGAGAATTGCTATTCCAGCTTTCTTTTGATTTCCATTTTCATGGGATATCTTTTTCCATCCCCTCAATTTCAGTCTGTATGTGTCCCTAGTTCTGAAGTGGATCTCTTGTAGACAGCATATATATGGGTTTTGTTTTTGTAACCATTCAGCCAGTCTATGTCTTTTGGTTGGAGCATTTATTCCATTCACATTTAAGGTAGTTATTGACATATATCTTCCTATTATCCTTTTCTTAATCGTTATGAGTTTCTTATTGTAGGTCTTTTCCTTCTCTTGTATTTGCTGCTTAGAGAAGTTCCTTTAGCTTTTGTTGTAAAGCTGGTTTGGTGGTGCTGAATTCTCTTAGCGTTTGCTTATCTGTAAAGATTTTAATTTCTCCACTGAATCTGAATGAGGTCTTTGCTTGGGTGACTAATCTTGGTTGTAAGTTTTTCCCTTTCATCACTTTAAATATGTCCTACCACTCCCTTCTGGCTTGCAGAGTTTCTGCTAAAAGCACAGCTGTTAACCTTATGGGGATTCCTTTGTATGTTATTTGTTGTTTTTCCCTTGGTGCTTTTAATATTTTTTCTTTGTATTTAATTTTTGATAGTTTGAGTAATATGTGTCTTGGTGTATTTCTCCTTGGAATTATCCTCTATGGGACTCTTTTTGCTTCCTGAACTTGATTGACTATTTCCTTTCTCATATTAGGGAAGTTATCAACTATAATCTTTTCAAATATTTTCTCAGTCCATTTCTTTTTCTCTTCTTCTTCTGGGACCCCTATATTTCAAATGTTCATGCATTTAATTTTGTCCTAGAAGTCTCTAAGACTGTCCTCAATTCTTTTCATTCTTTTTTCTTTATTCTTTTCTGCAGTAGTTATTTCCACTATTTTATCTCCCAGGTCACTTATCCGTTCTTCTGCCTCAGTTATTCTGCTATTGGTTCCTTCTAGAGAATTTTTGATTTCATTCATTGTGTTGTTCATTATTGTTTGTTTGCTCTTTAGTTCTTCTAGGTCCTTGTTTTACGTTTGTTGTATTTTCTCCATTCTATTTCCAAGATTTTGGATCATCTTTACTATCATTACTCTGAGTTCTTTTCATGTAAACTGCTGACTTCCTCTTCATTTGTTTGGTCTCGTGGGTTTTTACCTTGCTCCTTCATCTGATTTGTGTTTTTCTGTCTTCTCATTTTGCTTAACTTACTGTGTTTGGAGTCTCTTTTTCGCAGGCTGCCAGTTCGTAGTTGCTGTTGTTTTTGGAGTGTTACCCCTGTGGCTAAGGTTGATTCAGTGGGTTGTGTAGGCTTCCTGTTGGAGGCGACTGGTGCCTGTGTTCTGGTGGATGAGGCTGGATCCTGTCTTTCTGGTGGGCAGGACCACATCCAGTGGTGTGTTTTGGGGTATCTGTGACCTTATTATGTTTTTAGGCATCCTCTCTGCTAATGGGTGGGGTTGTGTTCCTGTCTTGCTAGTTGCTTGGCCTAGGGTGTCTAGCACTGTGCCTTGCTGGTCTTTGAGTGGAGCTGGGTCTTAGCGTTGAGATGGAGATCTCTGGGAGAGCTTTTGCCATTTGATGTTACGCGGAGCTGTGAGGTCTCTGGTGGACGAATGTCCTGAACTTGGCTGTCCCATCTCAGAGGCACAGGCCTGACACCCGGCTGGAGCACCAAGACCCAGTCAGCCACACAGCTCTGAAGAAAATAAAGGAAGGAAGGAAGGAAGGAAGGAAGGAAGGAAGGAAGGAAGGAAAGAAAGAAAAGAGAGAAACGAAGGAAGGAAGGAAATAAAGAAAGAAAAGAGAGAAAGGAAGGAAGGAAGGAAGAAGATAAAATAGAATAAAATATTATTATTAAAATGAAAAATAATTATTAAACATAAAAATTAAAAAGTTATAAAGAAAGAAAAAGGAAAGATAGAAAGAAGAGAGCACCCAAACCAAAAAACAAAGCCACCAATATTAACAAGTGCTAACAACTATACTAAAAAAAACCCAAAAAATGGACAGACAGACCCCTAGGACAAGTGGTAAAAGAAAAGGTAGAGAGAAAATGGCACAAAGAAGCATACACATACACACTCACAGAAAGAGAAAAAGGAAAAAATATATGTATATATTGTTGCTCCGAAAGTCTACCTCCTCGATTTTGGGATGACTCGTTGTCTGTTCAGGTATTCCAGAGATGCAGGCAGGGTACATCAAATTGACTGTGGAGATTTAATCTGTTGCTCCTGAGGTTGCTGGGAGAGATTTCCCTTTCTCTTTTTTGTTTGCACAGCTCCTGGGGTTCAGCTTTGGATTTGGCCCTGCCTCTGCATGTAGGTTGCCTGAGGGCATCTGTTCTTTGCTCAGATGGGACGGAGTCAAAATAGCAGTTGATTAGGGTGCTCTGGCTCACTCAGGCCAGGGGGAGGGAGGGGTACAGAATATGGGACAAGCCTGCAGTGGCAGAGGCCGGCGTGATGCTGCAACAGCCTGAGGCACACCGTGTGTTCTCCCAGTGAAGTTGTCCCTGAATCACAGGACCCTGGCAGTGGCGGGCTGCACAGGCTCCCAGAGGGAATTTGTGGATAGTGACCTGTGCTTGCACACAGGCTTGTTGGTGGCTGCAGCAGCAGCCTTAGCGTCTCATGCCCATCTCTGGTGTCTGTGCTGATAGCCTCAGCTCATGCCTATCTCTGGAGTTCATTTAGGTGGTGCTCTGAATCCGCTCTCCTAGCACACCCCGAAACAATGGTCTCTTGCCTCTTAGGCAGTTTCAGCCTTTTTCCTGGACTCCCTCCCGGCTAGCTGTGGCACACTTGCCCCCTTCAGGGTGTGTTCACGCAGCCAACCCCAGTCCTCTCCTTGGGATCTGACCTCCAAAGCCGGAGCCTTAGCTCCCAGCTTCCACCTGACCAGGTGGGTGAGCAGACAAGGCTCTCAGGCCAGTGAGTGCTGATTGGCCCCGAACTTCTGTGTGGGAATCTCTCCGCTTTGCCCTCTGCACCCCTGTTGCTGCGGCCTCCTCTGTGGCTCCGAAGCTTCCCTCGCATCAACCCCCATCGTCTCTCCCAGTGAAGGGGCTTCCTAGTGTGTGGAAACTTTTCCTCCTTCACAGCTCCCTCCCAGAGTTGTAGGTCCCACCCCTATTCTTTTGTCTGTTTTTTCTTTTGCCCTACCCAGGTCCATGGGTAGTTTCTTGCCTTTTGGGAAGTCTGAGGTCTTCTGCCAGTGTTCACTAAGTATTCTGTAGGAGTTGTTCCACATGCAGATGTATTTCGGATTACTTGTTGGGAGAAAGGTGATCTCCACGTCTTACTCCTCCGCCATCTTGAAGGTATCCTCGGCCCTAAAGTTTTACAGTTTAATAAGACGTCTCTTTCAAGCCACACACGTAGCTCTTTAGTTTGTTTGTTTTGTTTTCAGGGGATGGTGATATCTTCTAGTATGACCTTTCTGCTTTACCTAGCACAGCTCTAAGATTTTTAAGACTTGTTACCCAGCCCAAGTAATGAATCCCAGTGATTTCCCTTGTAAATAACGGACTTACTTTCAGATGACTTGTTCTTTCTTTTTGTAGTCTTTTTGTCCATTATCTACATTACATGTTTAGTCTTACAGAAGAGATCTTATAGGCCATAATCTCTGATTATGATTCCAGTAAAACCAGAAATTTATATTAAAACTATGAATAAAAATGTATTTTTTTAATTAAGAAAAAAATCTTGAAACAATGCTGTTATCATTTCTTCCATTAAATATTGTCCTAGAATTTCCATTCAGTAAAATGAGACATGACAGAAGAATAAAAAGTTTATAATTTGGAGAAAATGATGCAAAACTGTCATTGTCTGCATGTGACCTGATTGTATACAGGAAAATTTCAGAAGACTACAGCAAAACTATTGGAATTATTAAGTTAATGAATCAAGTTGCTGGATACAGAGATATATAAAAATCAATTGTGTTCTTACAGAGAAGCAATAAAGTATAGAAAGTGAGAAAATAAGGTATCCTTTGCCATAGCATAAAAATATGTAAAATACCTAAAAATAAAACCAATTAAACATATATAATACCCCTAAACTGAAAATTACAAAACATTTTTGAGAAGTAAACATAAGAAAGTATCTTTATGATCTTGGCATAAAAAGAGATTTCTTAAATGGGACAGAAAATCAGTAACCATGGAGGAAAAAAAATCATAAATTAAACTACATGAAAATTCAAAACTTATGCTTATTAAAAGATACCATTTAGATAGTAGAAAAGCAAGCCAGAGAGTAAAAGAAGGTATTTGCAATACATAGATCCAATGAACAAAGTATTTTTATCCAATGAAGAAAATATATATTGCTCATACAAATCATTTAAAAAAGATAGACAATTGAATAGAAAAGGGTTTTAATAGTGTATAAGATGAAATAGGAAGTATGCATGAAGCACTTGTGCTGTACATTGTAGTATGCTGGTTATCTCAAGGAAAAGCCCTGGTGTGATTGGTTTCTGAGCTGAACTAGCCAATTTTTTTTTCGTGAAACACCATTTTCATTTGAGAAATGGCTGACAAACTATAGCTATTCTAATTTGGATATTTGGTATACATTTTCTTGAAACAAATGAAAGTATTTGTTATTAATCATAAAATGTAAACTTTCAAGAAAAATTAAAATTTTGGAAAATTTGCATCTGCCACTGTAAGCTTGAAAACTTAACGATACTTAAGAGATTTCTGATGAGGTATTGACAAATGTGTGGTTTTTTAATATTGTATAATATATGTGCCCAAATTTGTAAAATCTGCTTAGCTCAATGAACAAATACTTTACAAATGATCAATGCATGTGGTAACAAAACCTTGCAAGGGTAAGAAAGTCATTAAAATGAAAGGTAAATCAAGAGACTTTAATGCCACAGAGTCCAAAAACTGCAATGATATTGTTTCAGATTGCACACTGCAACAAAGTTTGTGAAACTACCACTTAATGAATTTGGGCATATTATTTTGAAAGAATATTCACAATTATCTGAAAAGGATTTTTCGTTTCCTAGTTACATATCTGTGTGAGGACAGATTATCTTCATGAACTTCAACCAAAACAATATATTGCAACTGATTGAATGCAGATGCAGATGAGAATCTGCTCATTAAGCAAGACATTAAGGAAACTTGCAAATATATAAAACCACCCCTGGGAATTCCCTAGTGGTCCAGTGGTTAGAACTCCACATTCTCACTGCTGAGGGCCCAGGTTGAATCCCTGGTCAGGGAACTAAGAATACACTAAAAAAATACATAAATAAAATAAAACCACCCCTTCTAACTAGTTGTAATGGCATTATTATTGATATTTTAGATAGATTAATAAACAAATATTAAATTTTTTCTCTTTTCCTTTTTTTTATAATTTTATTTTATTTTTGTGGCTGTGTTGGGTCTTCGTTGCTGCACGCGGGCTTTCTCTAGTTGCGGCGAGCAGGGGCTACTCTTCGCTGCGGTGCAAGGGCTTCTCATTGCAGTGGCTTCTCTTGTGGTAGAGCATGGGCTCTATGTGCGCGGGTTTCAGTAGTTGTGTTGTGCAGGTCCAGTAGTTGTGGCACACGGGCTTAGTTGCTCTGTGGCATATGGGTTCTTCCCAGACGAGGGCTCAAACCCATGTCCTCCACATTGGCAGGTGGATTCTTAAGCACTGCACCACCAGGGAAGCCCCTGTTTTATTTTCAAATATAGTAAATATTGATAAATATAACCCATACAAATAAAAGTTCTTCGGGGTCTTCAGTGACTTTTTTTTTTTTGGCCCTGCTGTGTGGCTTGTGGGATCTTAGTTCCCCGACCAGGGATTGAACCCAAGCCCTCAGCAGTGAAAGCACAGAGTCCTAACAACTGGACGGCCAGGGAATTCCCTTTTGCTGACTTTTAAGATCATAAAATCCTGAGACCAAAATGCTCGAGAACTACTGCTGTAGAGCTGTGAAATTAAGATAAAGACTCTGAGAGGTGTGCCATGAAATCCTGAGAGAGTGGAAGGCAACAGAGAAAAACCTGAGTTCTGAAATTGCAAAGACCAGAGTGCTGATGGGCCTCTAGATCTGGTTTGATATTTGAATGGCATCACATATTTCCATGACTGACTCTTCCCTGCAAAGATGCTTTCCTGTGTTTCACAAACAGTAATAGGGAAAAAATAATGATCATTTATTTAAAGCAATCAGTAACTGTCATGAACATGAAATCATGTTAATTCCTTCCTTGAATCTCTTCAATAGCTCCCTGGTTAGTGTTTAATCTTGACACAAGCGCTTGTTTGTGATCTCATCTCTTTTCATCTGTTCAGCTGCATCTTCCTGCAGTGCCCTTTTACATATTGTTTTTCATCCATTTGTTTCTGTTACTCAAATATTGTTTTTACTTTATCACATCTTTTTATATGCTTTTCCTTCTGCTTGAAATTCCTTTTATTGCATTAAAAAAAAAATCCACCCCTCCTGTCTTCACACAGACTCATCCAAAGCATCTCTTCTTTTTGAAGCCTCCTTATGTGGAGTTTGACTTTCCTTTCTCTGTTATCTTTGCACATCACATATTCCTCCAAAATAGCATTTACCTCAGTAAACCCAGTTTATCTTTATCCCTTGAATATAAGAACCTCATGCACAGAAGTAGTTCTTTGTATGTTAGTATCTGTATTATCTAGCATGTTTCCTGGTACATGTCAGGAATAAACAGAAATGAAACAGAAATGAAATAGACCAATTGTGGTAGAAAAAATAAAGGACATAATTACATTAAACTTTGGGATTCACTATTGTCCTGAAGAGTCTACAAAGGAAAGATGTAGGAGTAGGAATAGGAAATATAAATTGAATTTTGTCACCTTTCTACACTTACTCAACAACATGTAGAGGAATCAGGAATAATGAAATACTTGATTGAATCAACAGAGTGATCCTACTGTCAAGTTAAGATAACAGATCAAATTGAATAAAGGAGGCAAAATTGGCATGCTATTAGCAAGACTGTTCCTTCTGAATTACAATGTCAGCTAAATCTACAAAAAGCAATGCATAGGTCATCACATTCTCTTCACTAGAAATAAGTTTATTTGGAATCTTTCCTGGAGAATTTTAACTATAAATACTCATGAAAATATACCCATTAGGTATTTTAAGTGTTTAGATGTAATAAGTTAATATTTATATTATTTCTATGATTTGTGGTGTTTGTTTTTTTTTGTTTTTTTACCAGTTTTTACTGAGTTTCCTCCATACCTCTCTTGATCTTATGTTTTTCCTTTTACAGGCCTCTATGCCTCTTTTCTTTGATTCTTGTATGAACCGCTAGTCTTTGCCACATCTCCAGATCCTTTCTATTCAATACCCTTGGAAATCTCAAGATTCCATTGTTTGAGATGTAACCAAGATAGAGCTAGTCCTTTTCATCTCTCACCTAAAGCATTATAATAACCTTCTAGATAATCTCCCTTTTTTTCTCTCCCCTGCTTTGGAGAATTGTATTGTTGTTCAAAGTACTTGCATGACTTTCTTGAGATTTTTCTCCTCCCAGTGGGAAGATTATAGATTTCTGGTCTTTTGATATCAGACTTGACCCCATGACTTGGAGTGGTCAATGAGATGTGATTGGATGTAATCCAGAGAGAGCACTTTTGAGCAGGAGCTTTGAGAGCCAGCTCTTGGTCTAGCCTGTATCTTTTTTCCCTTCGCCATGAGACTGGAATTGTCCCAGATAGCAACTGTTCTATCCGTCTGATCCCAGAGAGAAGGGAATGTTGGAGCAGAGCCACAGCTGACCCACAATGGCTATGTGATGTAAGAAAGAAACTTTTCATTTTTCTTTGCTTTCTAACCCTCTGAAGTTTTAGTGTTGTAGGCTACCACAGTATAATTTAGTCTACAGTGATTCATGATCCCTCTCTATACCCAGTCTTTTCTCAACACAGTAGGCAGGGTGGACTATTTAGAATTGTAAATCAGATTATGCAATTTATCTCATTTAAACTCTGAAATGCTCCCCCATTTCACATGAGTAAAATGTCAAAGTCTTCCAATGACTGAAGAGACCCTGCCTGATATGACACCTCACTCCCACCCTAGCGTTATGAACACAGTATTTCATACTCCCTTCTCAGTCACTAAGCATCAAGCAATCAGGCGCTCTTGCTCTTCCTTGAATGAGCTCCAGCTTTAGGAATTTTGCATTGACTGTTGCCTCTTTCTTCTGGCTACCTCCCTCACCTGCTTCCAGTCTTTGCTTAGATATTACTTTCTCAATGAGGCTACCTTGACCATCCTGTTTAAAACTGCCACATGCTAACCAACCCCTTCCCCACCACCTGCACATTCCATATCCCCTTGGTCTGATTTTTGTTGTCCTTTTTCTCTATTACATCTCACAACTTTGAACATACTCTGCAATATGTAACAATTTACATTTAGTATTTATTGTCTGTTATGACTCAACAGAACATAAGTTTTGTGAGGTCAGGAGTCTTGGTCTGTCTTGTTCACATAATAGTGAACTAGATTTGAGCCTGATACATAGTAGGCAGTATTTGATGACAGAAACAAAAGTTCTAGCTATTCATGACTTCTTTCACATTTATCTCAGCTGACCTGTAAAGTCCTAATTATGCATCTTTATTAAAATCAGTTTGCTGAACAGGAGACTGTATGTAAGGCCAGAATATATGGCACACATGTGGCATTCAGTGGTTTGAAGGCTGCTGTCATGACAAGAGCCCTAGAAAAAAATGCCAGATAAGTGAAATTGGCATTTGGCTTTTCATTTTCTTTTCTGTACTCATTTTTATTTGGATAAGTGAGGGGAAAATGAGAATTTATTCAGGTGTTCAAATATAGGTAACCTATTTGATTTCTTTTATTTCACACATAATGAAATGAAGGGACCAGAAGTGTTAGTAAATTTACTATTGCTCTTCTTTTCCTGACTCTAACCCAAAAGTCAGCAAAATGAATCAGGGAGAAGGGGGAGAAGAACAAAGCGGTGAAACAGTGAAAATCCAATTATGACCTTTCTCAGACTAAAGAGTTCTCAGCCTAAGACAGGCCCAGGCAGAGAGAGCAAAGGAGCATAGAAGTGTAAATGAAAAACTAAAGCTTTGATATTAGATCAGAATGGATTTTTACTACCAGAAAAATAATTTAGTGGAACTAGTTTAAAGGATGGTCATAAAAAAGGATCAAGTTGTTATTTTTGAATATTATTGATTTCAGTTCATTCAATAATATAGTTATTATTTTCTTTAATTATTTTAAAATCTGCCCTATTCTATTTAATGATGACTTCCTAATTAGTCTTTTCAAGTTAATCCATCATCAAACCTCCCTTTTACAGGCTCTGTTTTAATGCCAAATATATCCCATTTTAATGAATACCTTGTATAATTATAATATTATATTTTCTTAACTTTGTTTGATAATCCTACGTGAACTATTAGAAAGTATCTTTTTAATTTTCCCTTTTTAGTTGTGTTTTATTCATTTTTATTTTACTTTTGGAGAGTAATCTTTCAGTCAGTTTATATAAAATCTTGGAGCATGTCAAATGTTAGGCTTTCCCTCTGTTGATAGATTTCACAGCATCAGTTGCCACAGTAGTGCCCTATGACTTTAAGAGATCATTTCTTATGATTAAGGAAATGTCTCTGATAAAGTAAAGTTCAATTCAGAAAGAAAAGTGTGCAATTATAATGGTTTCTGCCTGGATGTGGAAGGAAAGTGTTATTTAGTTAGTTCCGCTTAGGTCTTTCTGCAATGGCACTTCAGGCCCTGGGGAACTGGTCGTAGAGAAAATAAAAATCCATAAAGCTAATATTTTTGCTTAAGATACTCTAAGGAGTTAGTTCTCCAAGGATTTTGTGTGTGTGTGTGTGTGTGTGTGTGTGTGTGTGTAGAATCAGGGTCTCTTCACATTCAAAAACTTTTCATTTGATTAAAAAATAGGAATGTTCTTAGGATGGTTAATGATAACCTCTTATATTTGTCAAGTACGTTATGATGGAAAGAATGATTTTACATTCATTACTGGGATCTGTTTCATAACCACCAGACAGAGAATGGTTGCTGTGAAATTTCCCTAAAGTCTAACAGGAACTCAGATGTTCTGCTTTTTGCTACACTTCACTATTTTCTTACTCTTGGAAAGGAAAGTGGTGATCCCCAGAGTCCTGCATCTGGGAAAAAAAACTCACAAAATTTGGCTCTGCCAACCATGAAATTTGAATGCATCTGAAACATCAAAATGTGCTTTATTTTGGTTTCTTCTGCCATCTATTATCAGGCAGAAGGATAAAACCCAATTTGAATATTTCAATTACCTTAGGCCCTCGACTGACACAACATATTGAACTGTATTTGATTTCCAAAATATTTTTGAGACAAAATCATCTGTTTAGGTCTTCCTTTCTATAAAATGTTAATTTAGATGAATTTGCCTTAATCTTCCTTGATGCATTTTTTTAGATTTTAGTTAGTTTAATGTATATTTTAAAATTCTCTTTAACTCATTTGCTTTTTCTACATAAAAACTTACTCTCATGCAGGACTTGACAAAAGTATTAAAATATAATACATAAAATTCTGATGAGACAGTGTGTTAGCTCTCTCAGTGAAATTTACAATTACTTTAAGACAAAGAAATGTCAGCAAGCAATTTAAGAGGGATTTGAGGTGATTATAGAGTCTTTATAAATTCCATGAATTCATACCACAAAGTAGTTGCCTATTCTGCTCAATATTTCTGGCCTGTGTACAGCATGCATTCATTTTGTCTCAGTGATTTGTCAGGGAATCAGGAAGTTCAGAAACAATAGAGGAAAAGAATCAAAGTCAAAGATCACAACAGAAACACACACACACACATTATAAAAGACCATATGGCAGATTGGGAGCTTCAAGATGGCGGAAGGGTAAGATGCAGAGATTACCTTCCTCTCCACAAATACATCAGAAATACATCTACATGTGGAACAACACCTACTGAACGCTGGCAGAAGACTTCAGACTTCCCAAAAGGCAAGAAACTCCCCATATACCTGTGTAAGGCAAAAGAAAAAACAGAGACAGAAGAATAGGAACGGGACCTGCACCAGTGGGAGGGAGCCGTGAAGGAGGAAGGGTTTCCACACACTAGGAAGCTCCTTCTTGGGCGGAGACTGCCGGTGGCGGAGGGGGGAATCTTCGGAGCCACGGAGGAGAGCGCAGCAACAGGGGTTCAAAGGGCACAGCGGAGAGATTCCAGCATGGAGGATCGGTGCCGACCAGCACTCACCAGCCCGAGAGGCTTGTCTGCTCGCCCACCAGGGCGGGCGTGGGCTGGGAGTTGAGGCTCCAGCTTCGGAGGTCAGATCCCAGGAAGAGGACTGGGGTTGGCTTTGTAAACAGAGCCTGAAAGGGGCTAGTGCGCCACGGCTAGCCGGGAGGGAGTCTGGGAAAAAGTCTGGAACTGCTGAAGGGGCAGACTTTTTCTTGCCTCATTGTTTCCTGGTGCGCAAGGAGAGAAGATTAACAGCCCCACTTAAAGGAGCTCCAGAGACAGGCGCGAGCTGCGTGTATCAGCGCAGACCCCAGAGACGGGCATGAGACGCTAAGGCTGCTGCTGCAGCCACCAAGAAGCCTGTGTGCAACCACAGGTCACTATCCACACCTCCCCTCCCGGGAGCTGTGCAGCCTGTCACTGCCAGGGTCGCGTGATCCAGGGACAACTTCCCCGGGAGAACTCACGGAGCACCTCAGGCTGGTGTAACGTCATGCTGGGCTCTGCCGCCGCAGGCTCACCCCACATCTGTACCCCTCCCTTCCACCGACCTGAGTGAGCCAGAACCCCTGTATCAGATGCTCCTTTAACCCCGACCTGTCTGAGCAAAGAACAGATGCCCTCAGGCGACCTACACGCAGAGGCAGGGCCAATCGAAAACTGAACCACAGGAGCTGTGCGAACAAAGAAGAGAAAGAAAAATTTCTCCCAGCAGCCTCAGGAGCAGAGGATTAAATCTCCACAGGCAATTTGATGTACCCTGCATCTGTGGAATACCTGAATAGACCACGAATTCCAAATTGAGGAGGTGGACTTTGAGAGCAAAGATATATATATATTTTTTATCCCTTTTTCTCTTTTTGTGACTGTGTATGTATATGCTTCTGTGTGTGATTTTGTCTGTATAGCTTTGCTTTTACCATTTGTCCTAGGGTTCTCTCCAATTTTTTGTTTTTTTTTTACTTTAAAAAAAGTTTTTCTTAATAATTATTGTTTATTTTAATAACTATTTTAACTTCTTTCTTTCTTTCTTTCTTTCCTTCTTTCCTTCTTTCTATTTTTTCTCCCTTTTATACTAAGCCATTCCATGATTAGGAAATCAAAAGAAAGCTGGGGTAGCAATTCTCATATCAGACAAAACAGACTTTAAAATAAAGACTATTACAGGAGACAAACAAGGACACTACATAATGATCAAGGGATTGATCCAAGAAGAAAATATTATAATTGCAAATATATATGTACCCAACATAGGAGCACCTCAATACATAAGGCAAATGCTAACAGCTATAATAGGGGAAATCTACAGTAACACAATCATAGTAGGGGACTTTAACACCCCACTTTCACCTACGGACAGATCACCTGAAATGAAAATAAATAAGGAAACACAAGCTTTAAATGATACATTAAAAAAGATGGATTTAATTGATATTTATAGGACATTCCATCCAAAAACAACAGAATACACTTTCTTCTCAAGTGCTCATGGAACATTCTCCAGGATAGATCATATCTTGGGACATAAAACAAGCCTTGGTAAATTCAAGAAAATTGAAATCGTATCATGTATCCTTTCCAACAACAATGCTATGAGACTAGATATCAATTACAGGAAAAAAGCTGTAAAAAACAGAAACAGGGCTTCCCTGGTGGCACAGTGATTGAGAGTCCACCTGCCGATGCAGGGGACATGGGTTCATGCCCCGGTCTAGGAAGATCCCACATGCCGTGGAGCAGCTAGGCCCATGACCCATGACCGCTGAGCCTTCACATCCAGAGTCTGTGCTCTGCAACGGAAGAGGTCACAACAGTGAGAGACCCACATACTGCAAAAAAGAAAAAAAACAAAAAAACAGAAAGATATGGAGGCTAAACAATACACTACTTAATAACCAAGAGATCACTGAAGAAATCAAAGAGGAAATCAGAAACACCTAGAAACAAATGACAATGAAAACACAATGACCCAAAACCTATGGGATGCAGGAAAGCAGTTCTAAGAGGGAAGGTTATAGCAATACAATCCTACCTCAAGAAACAAGAAACATCTCAAATAAACAACCTAACCTTACACATAAAGCACTTAGAGAAAGAAGAACAAAAAAACCCCAAAGTTAGCAGAAGGAAAGAAATCATAAAGATCAGATCAGAAATAAATGAAAAAGAAATGAAGGAAACAATAGCAAAAATCAATAAAACTAAAAGCTGGTTCTTTGAGAAGATAAACAAAATTGATAAACCATTAACCAGCCTCATCAAGAGAAAAAGGGAGAAGACTCAAATCAATAGAATTAGAAGTGATAAAGGAGAAGTAACAACTGACACTGCAGAAATACAGAGGATCATGAGAGATTACTACAAGCAACTGTATGCCAATAAAATGGACAACCTGGAAGAAATGGACAAATTCTTAGAAATGCTCAACCTTCCAAGACTGAACCAGGAAGAAATAGAAAATATGAACACACCAATCACAAGCACTGAAATTGAAACTGTGATTAAAACATCTTCCAACAAACAAATGCCTAGGACCAGATGGCTTCAAAGGCGACTTCTATCAAACATTTAGAGAAGAGCTAATACTTATCCTTCTCAAACTCTTCCAAAATATAGCAGAGGAAGGAACAGCCCCAAACTAATTCTACAAGGCCACCATCACCCAGATACCAAAACAAGACAAAGATGTCACAAAGAAAAAGAACTACAGGCCAATATCACTGATGAACAGAGATGCAAAATTCCTCAACCGAAACAATTGCAAACAGAATCCAACAGCACATTAAAAGGATCACACACAATGATCAAGTGGGGTTTTTCCCAGGAATGCAGGCATTCTTCAATATACGCAAATCAATCAGTGTGGGACACCATATTAACAAATTGAAGGCGAAAAACCATATGATCATCTCAATCTAGGCAGAGAAAGCTTTCGACAAAATTCAACACCCATTTATGATAAAAACCCTGCAGAAAGTAGGCATAGAGGGAACTTTCCTCAACATACTGAAGCCCATATATGACAAACGCAGAGCCAACATAATCCTCAATGGTGAAAAACTGAAAGCATTTCCACTACGATCAGGAACAAGGCAAGGTTGCCCACTCTCACTACTATTATTCAACATTGTTTTGGAAGCTTTAGCCACAGCAATCAGAGAAGAAAAAAAAAAATAGGAATCCAAATCGGAAAAGATGAAGTAAAGCTGTCCCTCTTTACAGATGACATGATACTATACATAGAGAATCCTAAAGATGCTACCAGAAAACTACTAGATCTAATCAATGAATTTGGTAAAGTAGCAGGATACAAAATTAATGCACAGAAGTGTCTTGCTTTCCTGTACACTAATGATGAAAAATCTGAAAGTGAAATTAAGAAAACACTCCCATTTACCATTGCAACAAAAAGAATAAAATATCTGGGAATAAACCTACCTAAGGAGACAAAAGACCTGTATGCAGAAAATTATAAGACACTGATGAAGGAAATTAAAGATGATACAAATAGATGGAGAGATATACCATTTTCTTTGATTGGAGGAATCAACATTTTGTAAATGACTATCCTATGCAAAGCATTCTACAGATTCAATGCAATCCCTTTCAAACTACCACTGGCAATTTTTCACAGAACGAGAACAAAAAATTTCAAAATTTGTATGGAAACACAAAACACCCCGAATAGCCAAAGCAAACTTGAGAAAGAAAAATGGAGCTGGAGGAATTAGGCTTCCTGACTTCAGACTATACTACAAAGCAACAGTAATCAAGACAATATGGTACTGGCACAAAAACAGAAATATAGATCAGTGGAACAGGATAGAAAGCCCAGAGATAAACCCACGCACATATGGTCACCTTATCTTTGATAAAGGAGGCAAGAATATGCAGTGGAGAAAAGACAGCCTCTTCAATAAGTGGTTCTGGGAAAACTCTACAGCTAAATGTAAAAGAATGAAATTAGAACACTCCCTAATACCATACACAAAAGTAAACTCAAAATGGATTAAAGACCTAAATGTAAGGCCAGACACCATCAAACTCTTAGAGGAAAACATAGGCAGAACACTCTATGACATAAATCACAGCAAGATCCTTTTTGATCCACCTCCTAGAGAAATGGAAATAAAAACCAAAAAAAAAACAAATGGGATCTAATGAGACTTAAAAGCTTTTGCACAGCAAAGGAAACCATAAACAAGATGAAAAGATAACCTTCAGAATGGGAGAAAATATTTGCAAATGAAGCAACTGACAAAGGATTAATCTGAAAAATTTACAAGCAACTCATGCAGCTCAATATCAAAAAAACAAACAACCCCATCCAAAAATGGGCAGAAGACCTAAATAGACATTTCTCCATAGAGGATATACAGATTGCCAACAAACATGTGAAAGAATGCTCAACATCATTAATCATTAGAGAAATGCAAATCAAAACTACAATGAGATATCTCACACCAGTCAGAATGGCTATCATCAAAATATCTACAAACAATAAATGCTGGAGAGGGTGTGGAGAAAAGGGAACCATTTTGCACTGTTGGTGCGAATGTAAATTGATACAGCCACTATGGAGAACAGTATGGAGGTTCCTTAATTACCTAACAATATAACTACCATATGACCCAGCCATACCACTACTGGTCATATACCCTGAGAAAACCATAATTCAAAAAGAGTCATGTACCAGAATGTTCACTGCAGCTCTATTTATAATAGCCAGGACATGGAAGCAACCTAAGTGTCCATTGACAGTTGAATGAATAAAGAAGATGTGGCACATATATACAATGGAATATTACTCAGCCATAACTAGAAATGAAATTGAGTTATTTGTAGTGAGGTGGATGGACCTAGAGTCTGTCATACGGAGTGAAGTAAGTCAGAAAGAGAAAAACAAATACTGTATGCTAACACATATATATGGAATCAAAAAAAAAAAAAGGTCTTGAAGAACCTAGGGGCAAGATGGGAATAAAGACGCAGACCTACTAGAGAATGGACTTGAGGATACAGGGAGGGGAAATGGTAAGCTGTGACAAAGTGAGAGAGTGGCATGGACATATATATACCACCAAACGTAAAATAGATAGCTAGTGGAAAGTAGCTGCATAGCACAGGGAGATCAGCTCGGTGCTTTGTGACCACCTAGAGGGGTGGGATAGGGAGGGTGGGAGGGAGGGAGACGCAGTAGGGAAGAGATATGGGAATATATGTAGATGTATAACTGATTCACTTTGTTATAAAGTGGAAACTAACACACCACTGTAAAGCAATTATACTCCAATAAATACGTTAAAAAGAAAAAAATAAAAAGACCATATGGCAAATTGTATAGTTGACTCAAGCAATTTATTCTCTCTTGCCTGTAAGATTACACATCCTCACCCATTGACTGTGCTCTGCCATATAATGGTAAAACAAACAAAAAACTAGAAATAACCTAAATATTAATTTAGAAAAATTGAAGAATTTTCGATAAATGTGTAACAGGGAGTATTATGCTACTATTTTTGAATAAAAATGAGTTAGATTTTTTACTGAAAAGATGTCATTCATTTATTATATGGGTAAAAGAAATCACTGCTCAGATGAAAGTTTGTAATAGAGTTCATTTTTATAAAAAATAGAAAATCATGGGATGTTTGTATAGATAAATATTTCAAGGAACATACACTTAACATTGGGCACTGATTACTTCAGACATAGTGGGATTGGAGGTGGGAAGTTAAGATTATTAACATTTTCTTTTTGTAAATTTGCACTGTTTAATTTCTTGAAATCAAACTACATTTCTTTCATAATAAAAATTCAATAAAATACAGGGACATACAGACAAAATGAGAATAACTTGAAATTTTTCTTATTAAGATGACATTTGGCAACTGACACAAACAGGATCGGGGGAGCAAAGATACCCAAATACCGGCTTTGACTAATCACTTCTTCCCATGCAGTTCCCAAGCAAAGCATATGGAAAAGTGTGGCAGTTTTCTCTCCCTGCGAAAGACAGAGAATTCCGGTTTGGCTTAGTATCTCCCACCTAGTCCTCCAGGGAAATCCTTGCTTGCCAAAAAAAGTTATTTGCTACTCTGTCAGTTAAGTAAGAAAAGAAACAGAGTGTAGGATAAAGATTAAAGGCATTAGCTTAGGGTGAGGTGTGTGGGTTTTCAGGGAGTAATATTTGGTGTGAGAAGTGTAAGGCCAGCTGTATGATATGAGGGAAAAAGAAGAGAAGGCATTATTAAAAATCCTGCATTGATTGCTGTTTCAACCTCAAACTGTTGGAGATATGCAAATAAAGATCTTGAGTTAATTTGATCATACTTTGGCTTTCAGACTTAAAAAAGATTTTTTTTTAATACCATAATAGTACTCTGAAGAGACACCATTTGAGTCATGGCTCTAATGTTTTAAAAGAACATTTTTCTTAGATTTGTCTCTGGTCATAAATCACAATGCAGACAACTTGTGTAATATGTTGTTTTAGTCAGTTTGGGGTGATAAATCTGCCTAATAAACAGCCCAGCAATCCCAGTGACTTATAATGAGAGCCTTACAACGATCACAGGTCTGGGAGTTGGCTGTGGTGGCTGTTTGTCAGTCTGCAAGTTAGTTTCATGTCTGTTCCACATGTCTTTCATTCTGAGGCCTTGGCAAAATCACAGATGGCAGAAGCACAAACCACAAGCCAAACCACACAAGCCAGTTTAAAGCCTCTGATTAGATGTGGCACATGTTATACTCACTTACATAGCACTGGTCAAAGCAAATCATATAGCTAAACCCTAAGCTGGAGTGACAGGGGAACACACTCTACCCCAAGTGAGGAAGGGAAAGAGTGGAGAGCTGAGAGCAGTAATCCAAGAAGCGGCTGGATCATGTGAAACACTCTCTTTTCTTAAGCTAGTTAGGTCTAAAAAGCTGCAGTACTAATTCTATAATAAAGACTGCACTCTCCTTTATTCCTAAATGTCCACTCCACAACATCAGAACCTTTGCTTGGCTCTTACCACTATGATTTAAGGTAGCACAGGAAAAATGGAATAGAGAGACACTGACAGAAAGCCTGAGAAATCTAGGTCTTCCTCTACTTTGAAAGCAGATCTGCCACTTACCATTTCTGTCCCCTAGATAGAGAGGGAATTAGAAGAGAACCTTGTCCATGTAAAATCTAGTACCACATTGTAAGTCTACCCACGATTTGAATGTACTCCTGGCAGCTTACTAGAAAATAATCCATAACAACTTCTTATGGGGGATAAAGAGGAAGATTCAGAAAGGAAAAGGTCCGCAAACTTCTCTCTCTGTTTAACAAGTGCACTGCAGAGGGCATTTGTCATTTTTGACATGCCAAGTACTCATTTTCATGTCTTCTGGCAAAACTGATCTTTCCCCATTCATATTCTCTGTGGTTTGAGTGAAGTTTATTCAAACCCTATGGCCATGCGACCCAGGCTTGAGCAACCAAAACATCATATCCCAATGTTTAATTCAGGGGTGAGCAGGTGATACTATCAGAGTTCTGGAGACTATATTCTAGGACTTTTGCTGGAACTATTGGAAATAAAGTTTCCCCCCCACTGGAGTTGCCCTTAGGATGATGTGTAAGCTGAAAAGTATAGGCAGCCATCTTTTCAACATGTGGAGGGAAGTTGAGAATTTTACCAAGGCATAGCAATACAGAGAATGTAATGGCCAAAAAAAAGAGAGTCCTTGTTACATTGTTTTATTCTCTGTACCCAGACATGCCTGAAAATATCCCCTGTCTTTCAAGGTACATGAGTCAAGAAATTCACAGTTTCGGTCAATTAATTTTGGTCAATTAATTTTGGTTGTTTTTTCTGTCACTTGCTAATGATTTCCTGATTAACGTTAGCATCTATATTTATGTAGCTCATATTAGTATCTAGAAAAACTTTGGAAAGCATACACCTATAATAAAAAGTAAATGTGCAGACAACTGGGAAGAAAACAAATTCCCTACAAAGTTGATTATTTCTTTGAATGATTTTTCTGTTATTCCCATTCTCCTCCCATCCCCCCCCAGTGTAATTTAAGTTGCTGAAGTTTCTAATAAGAATGGAAAGTTCAGGAGGGCCACTAATTAGTTATGAAAAATTGTTCATATACAAACTACTATCTCAAGAAGTTGTAAAATTATTTTCTTCATGGCTACAGGATGATGTGTATTTAGAATAGTAAATATTTTTTTAAGAAAATATATAAATGTGATTATATAACAAATATTTTCCATGATTAACACTTATTCTGGCAGATGATAAAAGCATTTTTCTCAAAGAGGGGTTGATAATTTACCTGCAGATTTGGGCCATCTAGGGCCTGAGTTCTAACCTAATTTTAATGCTTTGTAACTGTGGGGAAAATTACTCAGCTTCCTGGCTAACAGCGTCACCTACAAGATAACAGGGCCAAATTAACTTACTTCTAAAGATGCCTCTCTCTTTAAAATATTATAAGCTCTGCCGTATTGCTTGCATTAGTTTCACCTTAAATATCATGCTCCCCTAAATAAATAGAATATTCCCTTTATATTTTTATGAATGCTTATAGTATCCATAGAGCAAAATCTGTCCTTGATTTTACTTTTGAAGAGGTAACTACATTCTTAAGCATATAAAATCAGGTAAGGGAATCAAAAAATGATAAAGTATTTTAATTTACATAATCTCAACTTTGTCTCCTAAATAGAATGGAGTGATGATAATGCTAACTCATTATGCATAATGCATTGTATAACTCTATGGCTCATGCTGACACATTCATAATATTTATCGGAGGGGGAGAGTTAAAAATTATTATGCAGTGTGTTGATGCCCTGAAAATTATATTCTCAAGCATTTCAAGTGCTTAATTATAAGTTAAACACTGAAACCATGGTACAGAGAGGGGTCTTAACTCTGGGACCACTACAAACTTATATTGTTATTGAACTGGAGAGGTTTGAAAGTGGATTACCAAGAGATTTCTTTTTTTTTTTTTTGCGGTACACAGGCCTCTCACTGTTGCGGCCTCTCCTGTTGCGGAGCACAGGCAGGCCCCGGACACGCAGGCTCAGCGGCCATGGCTCATGGGGCCTGGCTGCTCCGTGGCATGTGGGATCTTCCCCGACTAGGGCACCACCCGTGTCCCCTGCAGTGGCAGGCAGATTCTTAACCACTGCGCCACCAGGGAAGCCCCCAAGAGATTTCTTAAGAACTAATTTTCTATACTGGATTAATGAAGTTGCTTATGGTTTATTAATTTGTGTCCCCTTTAGAAATATTTTTATTTATCTTATTTCTTACATTTGCTTGAAAATCCTTATGAGTATTTGAGCTAAAAGAAAAATAAAAGGATTTTTAACATTTTTTCTTCTTTTCTAAGTCAATAGATATTGCAGATTAGGAAAATGTTATTAAAACGATTTTAAGTGTGTCTTTATTCCTGTACAAACTCAATGAGTATTAAAATTCACACATGCACATACACATATATCATTAAAGGATTTAGATAAAAATAGATAAAATAATAACAAAATTTTCTTTAAAAAAATCTGGCCTGATAAAGTAAACATTATTAATTTATATCTGTTTCACAAAGGAGTTGAAGCTGCTTAAAATCATGGGTACCATGAAAATGGTTAAAATAAGCAGCTGATAAATTAAGTAAATTTAAAAAATGATAGGAAGATAACAAAAGCAGGGATTCATAAAACAGTCAGAAATGCACATCATAGGTCCCATACAGCTATTAGAGGTGGGCTACATATTTAGCTCTAATTTACTTAAAGCCAAATACAAGTGTAAATCATGATCCTATAGAATTTCATTATGTTAGCAGGATAAATTGAAGCCTATTCTCAATGAGAAGACAGGCGTATCTGGAAATGAAAGTTGAAATAAATTCCTTCTATGAAATCCACTGGACAGTGTGTGCTATGAAAGGACACTCTGTGATACAATAGATAATATACTCAGTTGAAGCCTTATAATAAATACAATAATGCATTTAATTTGACTTTAAAAACTAACGTTTCTTTGGATTGATTCATGATGAGACACTGCAGTAGAGCCCGGTAAGAGTGATTCCATGTTAAGCCAAAACAGTACAGCTCATTTGTGTTGATATACCATTAAGCTATTAAACGCTGTGCTTTAAACGATCATGATGATATTTTGTGGAGAATGAGTTGTATTTTATATTATAGACAATAAGCCAAACAACATTTTACTTCCTTACCTGTATAGTGCATATACCTTGATTTGTACCAATTGAGTGATCTGGATGCTATCTTGTGTACAGTTTCATGAGACATAAACCTTTCCAAACCTCTGTTAGGTAGTTGGTTGTAAAGATAGAACCTGCTGGACACTTTCTTCAGGAGCTTGAAGTTGTGCAGAAGGCTCTCAGAAGCAGGACTGAATTGCTGACATGGGCTGATGGGCCATTCTGTGTCCCTAATCCATTAGTAGCTCTCTTGTAGAAGTAGATGAATGAGGTGGTGCATAAAGCAATCCAGAGGAAGCTTCACTCCTTAGTGTTCTCTTCCTAGGAGCCGCATTAGAGGCTTTATTGAATATGAATTAAATTACACACACACACGATCTAATAATTATCAATCTTTTTGAAAGATTTAGATAAAAATAGAGACTTGAATACAGCATGATAAGTATAATTAACATTACTGTATGTTATATATGAAAGTTGTTAAGAGAGGAAATCACAAGAGGTCTCATCAGAAGAAAATTTTTTTTTCTATTTCTTTAATTTTGTATCTATATGACATGATATCCACTAAACTTATTGTGCTAGTCATCTCATGAGGTATGTAATTTAAATCATTATGCTGTACACAATAAATGTACACAGTGCTATATGGCAATTATATCTCAATAAAATTGGAAGAATTGAAAAAGAGAAAGTAAAAAGAAGAGACATGAAATTTCTTTGGGAAATGCAAATTAATCCAAGTATACAATGGGAGAAATACAATGTTCCTTATAAACTTCACATAGGTTAAAAGCGGAAATGTCAGAAGTGATGAAATATGATAGCTGGTCTATGAATTTGTCTCATTGGAATTATAAGTGCTTAGAAGGACTTAAAAAAGCAGGCTGACAATATTTGCAGTAGCTATCTTTTGCTGGGTTTTGGGATTTGGAATATATTTTGTTGTTTATTTACATGTGTGCTTTTCTCTGTACTATACATTTTTGAGTTTTCCATAATAAACACATATTAAGTCTACACTTTAAAAAATAACGATTACTGTTACTTCAAATTGATCATCCTGAAGAATGTTAAAAACATAATCAGATTTAGTGAGGTTGCTAATAAATTTATGCTGTCTTCGGAGCTCTTAGCTTGAAAGATATAGAACTAGAATTCATTTTTACCTCAGATAAAACCTATGTTTTTCTAAGTTGAACGTAAAGAAGTGAAAAAAAGAAATTTAATGAGAGAGAAGTGCAGTACAAGCCTTAATACTTGTTAATTAATCTAGTTCTGATTCTCTTATACTGTGTCAAGGAGGAAGAATCCATCATATTTGGTGAGGAGTGTTAGATTCATGAGAAGGACTTTTATTAGGCCCAGGAGAATGGGTTAGAATCGAAAAATCATCCCCAAGACTTGCCTTAGCTTTGGGAGTAGAAGCCCATTTCTGCCGTGTGTCAAATCCCTATATCTGCTTTGCCACATTCTAGATTTCACCTAAAATAACCTAATTAGGTAAAGACAATATTATTGACCCAATAGTTCTGATAGTGGTGTTGCAAGGTGGTGCTCAAACTATCTGTTTCTATTGTGACATAATAAGAGGGATGAAACAAGATAAATAAATATCATTAACCAAATATGGCAGTTCCATATAATACTGTAATACGATCACATTGACCATTAAATACGAAATTTTTAATTTTGTGTGATTAAAATCTAGCTAAGTTAAAACAATTCACCTGAAGGTGACATTTTGTTTTTTAAATATTTATTTTTCTGAGTCTGCCATCTTTGAAATCTAGTTTTTTAAAGCATGAAACAGCAATGTGTTTTTCTCAGAAAGCTCATTGTCTGATTGGCCAATCTGTTTGTTTATAATTGGTTACTATTTTTGGGGCAGAGGTCAGTGTATCAAAAATATAAAACCCTTCAGTAATTTAATTAGAAATTTGGATCGTCTGGAAGTCATTAGGAGGATTTTTTGGGTTTCGTTACTGATATTTACTTAAGCTGCTATAGTTGAATATGTATCAGGAGGATTCTTACCATACTAGATTTCTCTTAGCCCAGGACTCTGTTTAGTCATTTTGCAACACTTATTTTAACCCTAGTGCCTCTAACTTGCAAGAAATATGCAAATGTTTTTTGAAAAATAAAGGTAATCAAAAGAAAAAATCAAGAAACTCCATGTTTGTAATTAAAATTTCCAAGCTGTAAAGCACATTCCTCAGTTATGCAGCCACAGTTCACTACTACCTGCTGGCCAAGTTGGATAGAATCTGTTAATTCCCAGCTCTCAGATTTCATGCTTGAGACAGAAAAAAATGCTTTGGCAAATCTCTATTTATGCTATGTAATGTGATATAGCTAAGGGAAAGATCTTAGTACTGTCAGGGGTAATTTTTCAAAGCCTTGCCTCAAAACAGGTTACTGGACTGACCTCATTTCTCGTTGTGTTTAATTCACTGGTAATATAAATTTGGGGGCATTTACATACACCTTAGGCAGAGCATTGAATGTAAACAGGTATGAGATGAGGAGGCAAATAAATCCTATCTAGATCTTGTGGGGTACACTAACCTTTCTAGACTCGAGTTTACATAGAAACAATGGATTTGGAAAACAAGAAATCCCTAATGTCCATCAGGATCCACATTATGGAGACCATTTTTGACTTGTGTTAACTTATCTTTTTCTATCTCCACACTTAATGATTTATGGGAAAGTTTTACTTTTAAGTAATTGTTTTTAATACCTAAGAATTACTTCCATAAAATTGTTTTATATTCAGTTGCTTGCAGTCAACTCTGAACTGTCCTACTACCACCACTCTTGTCTTTATACACTCTACCCCTTAAAAAACCATTTTGTTTTCTGCAGGAGCACAGATATTTAGTAAATTGATATGCATTTGGATTTTTAGTGTTCAGGTTACTGCTGAGTAGGGAATTGTAATAAAACTAGGAGAAGACTTGGTTCTTTAAAAACTCATGTGGTGGGGATGATGAGACAAAAACAAGTAGGAAACATAAAGCATTCATGAGGATAATGGACAGAACCTTATATGAGACTCAGGAGACTAGGTTCACAAATGTCCCGCTAACTGGAGATGTAACATGAAATGAGTCAATAAACTTTCTGATTCTTACTTTTGTCAGCTGGAAGATAAAAGAAAAATAACTTCCATGGTTTCTTTTGTTTCTGAAAATTCTATGTTTTTAATGTAATTATTGTCTGTTTACATTTTCTTTTTTTTAAACATCTTTATTGGAGTATAATTGCTTTACAATGGTGTGTTAGTTTCTGCTTTATACCAAAGTGAATCAGCTATACATATACATATATCCCCATATCTTCTCCCTCTTGCATCTCCCTCCCGCCCTCCCTATCTCACCCCTCTAGGTGGTCACAAAGCACCGAGCTGATATCCCTGTGCTATGTGGCTGCTTCCCACTAGCTATCTATTTTGCCTTTGGTAGTATATATAAGTCCATGCCAATCACTCACTTCATCCCAGCTTTACTCTTCCCCTTCCACATGTCCTCAGCTACATTCTCTATGTCTGCATCATTATTCCCGCCCCTAGGTTCTTCAAATTTTTTATCTTTATTTTTTTTACACTCCTTACATATATGTTAGCATATGGTATTTGTTTTTCTCTTTCTGACTTACTTCACTCTGTATGACAGACTCTAGGTCCATCCACCTCACTACAAATAACTCAATTTTATTTCTTTTTATGGCTGAGTAATATTCCATTGTATATATGTGCCACATCTTCTTTATCCATTCATCTGTCGATGGACACTTAGGTTGCTTCCATGTCCTGGCTATTATAAATAGAGCTGCAGTGAACATTCTGGTACATGACTCTTTTTGAATTTTGGTTTTCTCAGGGTATATGCCCAGTAGTGGGATTGCAGGGATGTATGTCAGTTCTATTTTTAGTTTTTTAAGGAACCTCCATACTGTTCTCCATAGTGGCAGTATCAATTTACATTCCCACCAACAGTGCAAGAGGGTTCTTTTCTCCACACCCTCTCCAGCATTTATTGTTTGTAGATATTTTGATGACGGCCATTCTGATTGGTGTGAGGTGATACCTCACTGTAGCTTTGACTTGCATTTCTCTAATGATTAGTGATGTTGAACATCCTTTCATGTGTTTGTTGGCAATCTGTATATCTTCTTTGGAGAAATGTCTATTTAGGTCTTCTGCCCATCTTTGGATTGGGTTGTTTGATTTTTTGATATGGAGCTGCATGAGCTGCTTGTAAATTTTGGAGATTAATCCTTTGTCAGTTTCTTCATTTGCAAATATTTTCTCCCATTCTGAGGCTTGTCTTTTCGTCTTGTTTATAGATTCCTTTGCTGTGCAAAAAGCTTTTAAGTTTCATCAGGTCCCATTTGTTTATTTTTGTTTTTATTTCCATTTCTTTAGGAGGTGGATCAAAAAAGATCTTGCTGTGATTTATGACATAGAGTGTTCTGCCTATGTTTTCCTCTGAGAGATTTATAGGGTCTGGCCTTACATTTAGGTCTTTAATCCATTTTGAGTTTATTTTTATGTATGGTGTTATGGAATGTTCTAGTTTCATTCTTTTACATGTAGCTGTCCAGTTTTCCCAGCACCACTTATTGAAGAGGCTGTCTTTTCTCCATTGTATGTTCTTGATTTCTTATAAAAAATCACATGACCACATGTGCATGGGTTTATCTCTGGGCTTTCTATCCTGTTCCATTGATCTATTTTTCTGTTTTTGTGCCAGTACCATACTGTCTTGATTATTGTAGCTTTGTAGTATAGTCTTAGTAACAGAGCCTGATTCCTCCACCTCCGTTTTTTCTTTCTCAAGATTGCTTTGGCTACTCATGATCTTTTGTGTTTCCATACACATTGTGAAATTTTTTGTTCTAGTTCTGTGAAAAATGCCATTGGTAGTTTGATAGGGATTGCATTGAATCTGTAGATTTCAAAATGTTGATTCTTCCAATCCAAGAACATGGTATATCTCTCCATTTGTTTGTATCATCTTTCATTTCTTTCATCAGTGTCTTATAGTTTTCTGCATACAGGTGTTTCATCTCCTTAGGTAGGTTATTCCTAGTTATTTTATTCTTTTTGTTACAGTGGTTAATGGGAGTGTTTCCTTAAATTCTCTTTCAGATTTTTCATCATTAGTGTATAGGAATGCAAGACATTTCTGTGCATTAATTTTGTATCCTGCTACTTTACCAAATTCATTGATTAGCTCTAGTAGTTTTCTGGTAGCATCTTTTGGATTCTCTATGTGTAGTATCATATCATGTCACCTGCAATCCATAACAGCTTTACTTCTTCTTTTCCAATTTGGATTCCTTTTTCTTCTCTGATTGCTGTGGCTAAAACTTCCAAAACTATGTTGAATAATAGTGGTGAGAGAGGACAACCTTGTTTGTTCCTGATTTTAGAGGAAATGGTTTCAGTTTTTCACCATTGAGAATGATGTTTGCTGTGGGTTTGTCATCTATGGCCTTTATTATGTTGAGGTAAGTTCCCTCTATGCCTACTTTCTGAAGGGCTTTTATCATAAATCGGTGTTGAATGTTGTTGAAAGCTTTTTCTGCATCTATTGAGATGATCGTATGGTTTTTCTCCTTCAATTTGTTAATATGGTTTATCACATTGACTGATTTGCATATTTTAAAGAATCCTTGCATTCCTGGGATAAACCCCACTTGCTCATCATGTATGATCCTTTTAATGTGCTGTTGGATTCTGTTTGCTAGTATTTTATTGAGGATTTTTGCATCAATGTTCATCAGTGATATTGGCCTGTAGTTTTCTTTCTTTGTGACATCTTTGTCTGGTTTTGGTATCAGAGTGATGGTGGCCTCGTAGAATGAGTTTGGGAGTGTTCCTCCCTCTGCTATATTTTGGAAGAGTTTGAGGAGGATAGGTGTTAGCTCTTCTCTAAATGTTTGATAGAATTTGCCTATGAAGCCATCTGGTCCTAGGCTTTTGTTTGCTAGAAAAATTTTAATCCCACTCTCAATTTCAGTGCTTATGATTGGTCTGTTTATATTTTCTCTTTCTTCCTGGTTCAGTCTCGGATAGTTGTGCATTGCTAAGAATTTGTCCATTTCTTCCAGGTTGTCCATTTTATTGGCATATAGCTGCTTGTAGTAAGCTCTCATGATCATTTTTATTTCTGCAGTGTCACTTGTTACTTCTCCTTGTTCATTTCTAATTCTATTGATTTGTGTCTTCTCCCTTGTTTTCTTGATGAGTCTGGCTAATGGTTTATCAATTTTATCTTCTCAAAGAACCAGCTTTTAGTTTTATTGATCTTTTCTGTAGTTTCCTTCATTTCTTTTTCATTTATTTCTGATGTGATCTTTATGATTTCTTTCCTTCTGCTCACTTTGGGGCTTTTTTGTTCTTTCTCTGATTGCTTTAGGTGTAAGGTTAGGCTGTTTATTTGAGCTGTTTCTTGTTTCTTGAGGTAGGATTGTATTGCTATAAACTTGCCTCTTAGAAATGCTTTTGCTGCATCCCATAGGTTTTGGGTCATCGTGTTTTCATTGTCATTTGCTTCTAGGTATTTTCTTGGTACTTTGATTTCTTCAGTGATCTCTTGGTTACTTAGTAATGCATTGCTTAGCCTCCATGTGTTTGTATTTTTTACAGATTTCTTCCTGTAATTGATATCTAGTTTCATTGCATTGTGTTCGGAAAATATACTTGATACGACTTCAATTTTCTTAAATTTACCAAGGCTTGATTTGTGTCCCAAGATATGATCTATCCTGGAGAATGTTCCATGAGCACATGAGAAGAAAGTGTATTCTGTTGTTTTTGGTTGCAATGTCCTATAAATATCAGTTAAGTCCATCTTGTTTAATGTGTCATTTAAAGCTCATGTTTCCGTATTTATTTTCATTTTTGATGATCTCTCTATTGGTGAAACTAGGGTGTTAAAGTCCCCTACTATGATTGTGTTACTGTCAATTTCCCCTTTTATGGCTGTTAGCATTTGCCTTATGTATTCGAGTGCTCCTATGTTGGGTGCATAAATATTTACAATTGTTATATCTTCTTCTTGGATTGATCCCTTGATCATTATGTAGTGTCCTTCTTTGTCTCTTGTAATCGTCTTTATTTTAAAGTCCATTTTGTCTGATTTGAGAATTGCTTCTCCAGCTTTCTTTTGATTTCCATTTGCATGGAATATCTTTTTCCGTCCCCTCACTTTCAGTCTGTATGTCTCCCTAGGTCTCAAGTGGGTCTCTTGTAGACAGCGTATATATGGGTCTTGTTTTTGTGTCCATTCAGCCAGTCTCTGTCTTTTGTTTGGAGCATTTAATCCATTTTCATTTAAGGTAATTATTGATATATATATTCCTATTACCATTTTCTTAATTGTTTTCGGTTTGTTGTTGTAGGTCTTTTCCTTCTCTTGTGTTTCCTGCCTAGAGAAGTTCCATTAGCATTTGTTGTAAAGCTGTTTTGGTGGTGCTGAATTCTCTTAAATTTTGCTTGTCTGTAAAGGTTTTAATTTCTCCATCGAATCTGAATGAGATGCTTGCTGGGTAGAGTAGTCTTGGTTGTAGGTTTTTACCTTTCATCACTTTAAATATGTCTTGCCACTCCCTTCTGGCTTGCAGAGTTCCTGCTGAAAGATCAACTGTTAACCTTATGGGGATTCCCTTGTATGTTATTTGTTGTTTTTCTATTGCTACTTTTAATATATTTTCTTTGTATTTAACTTTTGATAGTTTCATTTATTTGTGTTTGGCATGTTTCTCCTTGGATTTATCCTGTATGGGACTCTCTGTGCTTCCTGGACTTGACTATTTCGCATCCCGTATTAGGGAAGTTTTCAACTATAATCTCTTCAAATATTTTCTCAGTCCCTTTCTTTTTCTCTTCTTCTTCTGGGACCCCTATAATTCAAATGTTGGTGCATTTAATGTTGTTCTAGAGGTCTCTAAGAGTGTCCTCAATTCTGTTCATTCTTTTTTCTTTATTCTGCTCTGCAGTAGTTATTTCCACTGTTTTATCTTCCAGGTCACTTATCTGTTCTTCTTCCTCAATTATTCTGCTATTGATTCCTTCTAGAGAATTTTTAATTTCATTTATTATGTTGTTCATCATTGTTTGTTTGCTCTTTAGTTCTTCTAGGTCCTTGTTAAATGTTTCTTGTATTTTCTCCATTCTACTTCCAAGATTTTGGATCATCTTTACTGTCATTACTCTGAATTCTTTTTCAGGTAGACTGCCTATTTCCTCATTGGTTTGGTCTGCTGGGATTTTACCTTGTTCCTTCATCTGTTGTGTGTTTCCCTGTCTTCTCATTTTGCTCAACTTACTGTGTTTGGGGTCTCCTTTTCACAGGCTGCTGGTTTGTAGTTTTTTGTGTTTTTTTTTGGTGTCTGCCCCCGGTGACTAAGGTTGGTTCAATGGGTTGTGTAGGCTTCCTGGTGGAAGAGACCAGTGCCTGTTCAGGTGGATGAGGCTGCATCTTGTCTTTCTGGTGGCAGGACTACATCCAGTGGTGTGTTTTGGGGTGTCTGTATCCTTATTATGATTTTAGGCAGCTTCTCTGCTAATAGGTGGGGTTTCGTTCCTGTCTTGCTAGTTGTTTGGCGTAGGTTGTCCAGCATGTAGCTTGCTGGTTGTTGAGTGGAGCTAGGTGTTAGCGTTGAGATGGAGATCTCTGGGAGAGCTTTTGCTGTTTTATATTATGTGGAGCCGGGAGGTCTTTGGAAGACCAATTTCCTGAACTCGGCACTCCCACCTCAGAGGCACAGGCCTGAAACCTGGCTAGAGCACCAAGACCTTGTTAGCCACATGGCTCAGATCAAAAGGGAGAAAAAGAGAAAGGAAGAAAGGAATAAAGAAGATAAAAAGAAATTATGTTATTAAAATAAAAAGAATTTAATTTATTAAAAATAAAAAAAATTAAAAGGTAATTTAAAAAAAGAAAAAAGAAGTGAGCAACCAGACCAAAAAACAAATCCACCAATGAAAACAAGTGCTAAAAACTATACTAAAAAACCCCAAAGGGTTTCCCTGGTGGCGCAGTGGTTGAGAGTCCGCCTGCCGATGCAGGGGACACGGGTTCGTGCCCCGGTCCGGGAAGATCCCACATGCCGCGGAGCGGCTGGGCCCGTGAGCCATGGCCACTGAGCCTGCGCATCTGGAGACTGTGCTCCGCAACGGGAGAGGCCACAACAGTGAGAGGCCCGCGTACCGGAAAAAAAAAAACCCAAAAAACTGACAGAACCCTAAGACAAATGGTAAAAGCAAAGCTATACAGACAAAATCACACAAAGAAGCATACACATACACACTCATAAAAAGAGAAAAAGGAAAAATATATATATATCTCTCTATATATAAGACAAGGAAGAGAGCAACCGAATCAATAAACAAATCTACCATTGAAATCAAACTCTAAATACTAAACTAAGATAAACATAAAACCAGAAAACAGTCACATCCAGCAAACCCCAAAGGCTACAGTTGCTCCCCAAGTCCACCGCCTCAATTTTGGTATGATTCGTTGTCTATTCAGGTAGTCCATGGATGCAGGGTACATCAAGTTGATTGTGCAGATTTAATCCGCTGTTCCTGAGGCTGCTGGGAGAAATTCCCCTTTCTCTTCTTGTTCACACAGCTCCTAGGGTTCACCTTTGGATTGCCCCCCATCCCCCCTGCATGTAGGTTGCCTGAGGGTATCTGTTCCTACCCAGACAGGACAGGGTTAAAGGAGCAGCTGATTAGGGGGCTCTGGCTCACTCAGGCCGGGGGGAGGGAGGGGTAAGAATGCAGGGCGAGCCTGCAGCTGCAGAGGCCAGCGTGAAGTTCCAGCAGGCTGAGGCATGCCATGCGTCCTCCTGGGGAAGTTGTCCCTGGATCACAGGGCCCTGGCAGTGGTGGGCTGCACAGGCTCCCGGGAGGGGAGGTGTGGATAGTAACCTGTGCTCGCAGGCTTCTTGGTGGCTGCAGCAGCAGCCTTAGTGTCTCATGCCTATCTCTGTTGTCTGCGCTGATAGCCGTGGCTCGCACCTGTTTCTGGAGCTCATTTAGGCGGTGCTCTAAATCCTCTCTCCTCGTGCACCCGAAAACAATGGTCTCTTGCCTCTTAGGCAGGTCCAGACTTTTTTGCGGACTACGTCCCGGCTAGCTATGGCGCACTAGCCCCCTTCAGGCTGTGTTCACGCAGCCAACCCCAGTCCTCTCCCTGAGATCTGACGGAAGCCTGAGGCTCAGCTTCCAGTACCCACCTGTCCCGGCAGGAGAGCAGACAAGCCGCTTGGGCTGGTGAGTGGTGGCCACTACCGATCCTCTGTGCGGGAATCTCTCTGCTTTGCCCTCTGCACCCCTATTGGTGCACTCTCCTCCATGGCTCTGATGCTTCCCCTGCCACCCCCTGTCCTCACCAGTGAAGAGGCTTCCCAGTGTGTGGAAACTTTTCCACTTTCACAGCTCCATCTCCAAGGTGCAGGTCCCATCCCTATTCTTTTGTTTCTGTTTTCTATTTTTTCTTTTGCCCTACCCAGGTACGTGGGAGTTTCTTGCCTTTTGGGAAGTCTGAGGTCTTCTGCCAGCGTTCAGTAGGTGTTCTGTAGGAGTTGTTCCACATGTAGATGTATTTCTGATGTATTTATGGGGAGGAAGGAGATCTCCACGTCTTACTCCTCTGCCATCTTGATGGTGTACCCTATTTACATTTTCTGACTTAAGCTATAATTGTGAATACCTGTGGTTTCAGTATAAGATTCTTAAAAGTATAGCAAGAAACTCTTACAATTTTACGTATTTTAAATCACTTTTCTAAATAATATTATTCTAAAAATATGAATAATACATATTCATATAGAAAACTGGCAATATATTAACATATAAAGACAAAGTTTAGAGTCACTCATAAGGCATCCAACTAGAGAAGCATTGTTAGAGAGTGGGTAATATGTAGTATATAATAAATGTTGCTTTTAGACTTTGGTATTCTGCTTTTTATAAATTATAGTTTATTTAAAATGTTTTGATCAAAAATTTATCCTGATATTGAATTGAATTCTTGAGAAAAATTTTGTGAATTTTAACATTCAGTGACTACATTCTTTGAAGCAACACCAAAGATGTTATAGGGCTTCCTTGGTGGCGCAGTGGTTGAGAGTCCGCCTGCTGATGCAGGGGACACGGGTTCGTGCCCCGGTCTGGGAAGATCCCACGTGCCGCAGAGCGGCTAGGCCTGTGAGCCATGGCCGCTGGGCCTGCACATCCGGAGCCTGTGCACCACAACGGGAGAGGCCACAACAGTGAGAGGCCCGCGTACCGCAAAAAAAAAAAAAAAAAAAAAGATGTTATAAACCACTGTAAGCAGAGTCCTTAAATAGTCACAGCAATTGCATCAGTGAAGAACACTGTAGGGTGTTATTAGCCATTTATATTCACTTATAAACAAAACAGAAAGAAAGTAACGGAGAGAAGAGGTAAGGTAATATTCTTAGAATTAACAACAGTGTTCTTAGACTTAAGTGAAGTTGACCCTGGGCCAGGACCTATTTTCCTGAATGCTTTTAAAGAAAGCACATAGTTATAACATGGATTATGCTCTACACTGGTCAAAAGACATCCTTGAAAAAACTCAGACTGAAAGAATGGTAGACTCTAGGAGAATTTTAAGGTTGTTAATAAGAAAAGTTAGCAGAATTTCTTGATCAGTTTCCAAATATATTAGTTTCAGACCACTTTTACCAAAAGCTATTCATCTTGCTCACATGGAAATGTACTCCTAAGTAGCTATTATTATTAATCATGAGCAAACACTGAGGAAATAAGATAATGCCCGTGACAACATAACCTTTGCTCAGGTATGCTTCTAAGCTCCTTGCCATTGGTTCCAGACTTAGTTGTCATAGGAGCTATGTTAAGGGGTAATGTTGATTTTACTGCCTTGTGGAGAAAATTTTCAAAGGAGACCTATGTAAGACAAGGACAGAGTTAAATGGAGATAGTTGTTAGTAAATCTGGATGTTCTCAGAATTGTATATTACCCCCTGGATGTGGGAAGGGAATGGAGGGGCATCTGTTTTCCTTTGCTTTACCCAACAGTCCTTAATACTTGAAAGAGAAGTCTACGTGGCGCAAGGGAACTAAATGCCCCTTGCCCTAAGTGAGTGAAGGCACCTGTGGGAAGGAAGAGGGAGGTTGAGAGATCCCAGATTAGGAATCATATCAGAGACTTCTAGAGTTAAAAACAGTATTTTTTAAATCCCTATATATTATTTTTAACCATATTAATTTCACACACTTTTACTAACATTTATAATTGTGCATTCTCTCATTTTTTTCTCCTTTGTTAAGAAACAAAATTCAACCAAGTAAATTTGCAGATCTAATTGCTGATTAGGTGATTCATTAGGTATTCATAAATCAGGCAACATTCCATCTAGCAGCTACAGGACACTCTGAGAGGTTGTACAAAATGGAAGATTTTTATAACAAGGAAGATGGGGTAAGAAGGTATTAGCAAAAGATTGAAAAAAAAAAAGGGTTATGTGGGGCCAGGACATCTTCTTTTGGAGAAA
Organism: Delphinapterus leucas; assembly: GCF_059928025.1. NCBI lineage: Eukaryota > Metazoa > Chordata > Mammalia > Artiodactyla > Monodontidae > Delphinapterus > Delphinapterus leucas. Next base: position 49,704,063 of record NC_143136.1, on the reverse strand, counting down.
AGAGAACTGGCACGTTTTATCCTGTAGATTACTTCACTAGTGCAACTCAGTAAATTTCAGATTGACTGTTTAAAGGTCACATTCCTGGGAAGGGCCGAACATTGCAATTAAGTTTTGGTTTGCTGTCCTGGGACCATTTGGGGCATGTTATTTCTTTTTTTAACACCTTGGAAGTACTTGCCAAGGTTTTAGCTGTTATATAGGCTTTCTATGCCCCTTCCAAAAAAGATAGCTTTTATTTAATTTATTTTTCCTTTTCTACTCTGTTGAGTTAGTTATTTATGTTACCATGTGTTTTCTTCTATTTCCTTTGGGCTTGTTCTGTTTTCTTTATGTGTATTTAAAAACATATTTTATTTCCTCTTTCATAAATATATTCAAGACCACAAGATTGTATTCTGAAGCCTTAGGTAGAATTTCATACATAGTTTATTCAGTTCTAAATTCTCTGTAATTCTCTTTTTATGTCTTCATTATTGCCAAAGTTATTGAGTAGTATACAGTTGATTTCTAGGTATAAAATTCTGAGGTCGAATGTACTTTGTTTTGGTTTTCATTTTCTAATTTTATTGCATCACAATCAGTGAATGAGGCCAATATGACTTGGGCTGCTTAGAATTTGTTGAGATTTCTTCTGTAACCTAATATATGGTCAATATTGTTAGTATGCCATGCATATTATAAGGAAACTTATTAGAAAAAACAAGCACATGATTTTGTTACTGAGTGCAAGCTCATACTGCTTGCCACATGACAGGCCAATCAATCAAGAAGTGAGACATTGGGGCAAGGAATAGTGACTTTATTTGGAAAGCCAGCAAACCAAGAAGATAGTGGACTCGTGTCCCAAAGAACCATCTTGGCTGGGTTTGGATGCTAGTTTCTTTTATAGAACAAAGAGGGGGAGGTGAGGAGGTAAAGTAAAAAAAGGCATTAAATTGTTGCAAATATTTTCTGGTTCCAGCCAGACTCCTGAGGGGATGTGTTAATTTCTTCTTTCCTGCAGCCATTCACAGGTTAGCCTGGTCAGGATCTGTGATCTAAACAAAGGTATTTTAGCTTACTGCTCAGGCACAGGAGGCAGGGTTCACTGAGGTTGGCCATTACTTATACTTTAAACTATAGGCAACATTTCTTGGGTGATTAACTTGTAGCAAAAGCAATAGAATATAAAGGTTAAAGTAAAAGAAACAGATCCAATATGGAGTCAGATTTGTTTTTACCTATTACAATTTCATATAATAAATATCAAGCTTGTTAATTATGACATTCAAGGCATATTATTTTTTTCTACTGACACACTGGGTTTTAAGTTATTCTTTTAATCGGTTTGTTACCAAATATTTATTAAGCATCTACTATGTTCTGGTCAATGTTCTGCTTAACTTTTCTCCTTCCCTGTCCACTTGTTTATTTACTTGCTGTCTTGCCTTCTTGTTTCTGCTTTCTTTCATTACATTCGGTTCTCTGGTCTCACATAGTAAATCCATTTTAACATGCCTACCTTCCTGAGCCTTCTGACCCTTTATCAGTACTCTGCCAAAGCAGTTGGGGCATTACCTCCTAATTTGCTGAGGGATATCTATGTGTCTGTGCTTGAAACAGCCATCTTGAACATACTAAAGCTGGCTCCATGTGACCTTATCAGGACATTATATTCTGAGTCACAGGAGAGAGCCTGCCTGTCAACAAACTCCTACTGAGTATCCTTTCCGTCTGTTCTAACCTTCAAGATCCCATATGTGTTCTTCCAAGCCCTGCTGAAACATATTAGACAGTTCCTGTAGCTCTATTTCTGTGAATGATCCTTTTTTAAAAAATCAGGGTTCTGCTGTTCTGAACTATGCTAACTGACTAAGGTATGCTTGAGCCATGTGTCTATTGATCTAGAACAGTGAATGTATTAAGGAGGATGAACATTATTTCATGATACATTTGCCTGAGGTTTGGTGTTTTCTGATCTCTTTGCAACAGTACACACAGTACTATAGAAAGGGGGGCAAGCTGCTTTTGCTAGCCTGGAGTTTTCAGGGGAATCTGAAGATTTAGTTGCCTCAGGCATATGTACCCAAATATCACGATTCCAGATCTCAGGTTCTAACATCTTTCCTATCAGAGCTATGGATTTTGTAGAGGAGAGTTGCTGAGCTGTGTATTCAGTCACTTTTGTAGTTCTACCACCCTTGGTAACAAATTCTGTGTCTATTTTCAGCAAGGCTGCCCTATTATTGTATGAAGTAAGGGTTCTTTAAATATTGCCATTAGGGTTTTCTTGTTTTCAACGCCATGCCCTGAATTTGTTGGCTAAGCTGAGTCTGTTATCCTCTTCTTCAAGACCTCTGAAGCAACTACCCAAAACTATCCACCTCTACAATCTTTATAATCACCTTTGTTCCCATATTTTTAAGCCAGTGCTTCTCTGCCCACCTGTACCTCACCCCAATCCACCACCAGTGAAAGTCTCAGTAATTATGATGTAGTGCACCTGAGAGGTTATTGTCACCCAATTCTGATAACAACTGTCCTAGTTTGGGTTCCCCTAAAAGCAGACCCTGAGACAAAGATTTAGTGGTGATAAGTTTATTTAGGAGGTGATCCCAGGAAGCCTAAGGAGGGTGTGAGCTAAGTCATACAAGGAAAGAGAAAAATCCAATAAAGGGTGTATCAAGAAGTAGGTTACCACTGTGTGCAACTGGAGCCCAGTCCTGTTGGGAATCCTGTGAGGAGCCTCAGAATCATCCCACAAGAGAATGGGAAATTGTGGGTATTAATGCACTAAATCCAGTCCCACGTTTTTGAGGGTTGCCCTGGGAAACGTAAAATCCTCAGCCCTTTGGGGATTCCCTGGACAGTCTGAGCAAGCTCCAGGGGTGCTGGAGAAAACCTTAGGGACAGAGAAGAAAGATCCAGTCACTTGATATGGGAAAGATTCAGTCAGATATGGGAACTGTCCACTTCAGCTTAGGAGGATTTAGAGGTGGATTGAAATGAGCGGTAGTGGGAAAAATAGCATCTTCTATAATGTGTCATTTATTTTTAAAATATACTTCTAATATATACCATATAACCAGATTTTATTTTATTTTCACTTTTTAAATAAGTGAATTTTGCCCATACATATTTACTGCTTTCCTTTCCTGTCCTTTATCAGATTGATATTTCTTTTCATTTCCCCCCTGTGTTGGAAGTTATGCATTCTACATTTCTCTACAGATGTTTTGAAGTTATGTATTTTTAATCTATTTTTTTACTGTTTGCACTCATATGGCTAACATGCTTAACTTACATTTTTTCTTCAACACTTAGAATTAACAAGTATTCATATTTATCCTCTGCAAATATGAGAAAAGAGCTTTGCGTATTTTGGTCCCATGTTTGTTATCACCTGAAATTGTGTTTGCAGATAGATATTAACAATTTACAATCAAACTTTGTGCTTATATTTTACTAATTTATTTGATTACCTGTGCATTTTATACTTTCTCTTGATTGATTTTTTATTTAATAGGTTATGCCTTATAGTATTTTTTTCAGAAGGGATCTGTGAATAGTAAGCGTTTGAATATATAACATGTCTTAATTTGCTCTGCCCTTTGAATACCATTTTGATTAAGTATAAAATTCTGGGCTGAAAGCTATTTTTCTTCAGTAGTGTGTACCCACAGTCATATCTGTGCGTGTGTGTATGTCTATGTGTTGGCTCTTAGAATAAACTCTCAGGCTGAGCACTTATGTTTTCTTTCAGTTTTAGGAATTTTTTAATTATTATTTTTTATTACTGTCTTTATTCTCCCTATTTTCTCCTTTGGACTTTATCTTAGATACCTTTAGGAACTTTCAGATATATGTTTCATAGTTCTTAACTCTCCTTTCATACCTTCCATGTTTTTGCCCTGTTTATTATCTTTTTTTATTCTCAGAGAGTTATTTGGCTTTGTTCCTCTCTTCAGCTTCAGTCATGCTTCTGTTCAGTCCATCTACTGAGGGTTGTTAGTGTTTTTCTTTTTTAATTTTAGTGATTAATGTCTTTAATATTATGATTTCTACTTGGTTCACACTTTTAAAGTCAACATTTTTAATATCCCTCTGAGAAAAATAAATACAATTATCTAACATTTTGTTCCATCTCCCATATTAATCTTTTGCCTCTCAAGTGTCAGTCCTGCTTGTTGAATTGTTTTTTTCCCCAATGGCCCTGAAGTTCTGCAGATACATGCTGATTCTTGATTTTGGGCTATATAATGTATTTAAGATTTCTTATTAGATTGTCACACCATTTCTTTTCCCAGTGTTGTTTGTGGGGATAAATAAGGTGGACTTCAATGGCTTATAGTGCTCTGTTTCCTAAATGAGAATGGAATGTATGCAGAAGTTTTGTGTAGCTTTACCTCTGTTACCCAAGCTCCCATCTCCACTGCTGTTTTCTGAAGGCATACAGTCAACTACCTTGACAAAGTCCTAGGGGAGAGGGGATGTGATAAAAGTCAACCATCTGTATACTCTTGTTGCTATACCCCAGCAGTCCCCAGGAAGTTACTTCTGGGTGACTTACCTGTCCCTGGTATATGCCATCTCTGGAGCAGAACACAACTTGGTGGTATAGATACTACTTCCTGTATGAGTCCCCCCTCCCTGCCCCCTATGAAATTTTGTAAATAGTTTTCTTCTTTTATCCAATCTTCTTTACTTTTTTCATTGAAGAATTCCTCATTTTGATGGTCAGATTTAGCAAATATACTCTAAAGGCAAATAATACACTAAATTACTGAATATTCTAACTATTAAATATAAAAAGTAATTCTTTAGTATAGGAATGTCCTAAATATTCCATGGAGCCTGCTTATACTTAAAAGACATTTGTTGTTTATCTGGAATTCAAATTTAACTGGGCATCCTATATTTTATCTGGCAACTCTACTCATATTTTTTTGTTTGTTTACCTGAGCATCTTTCTTCTCATTTCCAGCATATTTATGCATCTGTTTTGCTTTACTTTTTCTTCTGTCATTTCTAGCCATTCAGAGTATGCTTGTGGCAGGGAGAGTGGGTGTGTGCGTGTGTATGTGTATGTGTGTTTGTGAATGTGATGTGATTACTCAAAAAATTTAAGGTGTATATTCATTTTTAATGTTTATTTACTCTACATGAAATTCATTTGTGTGTATGATACAGATAAGGATTTGCTTTAATATTGTTTAGAAGAGACAGCCAATTATTCTCATACCATTGGTTGAATAATCTGTCAGTTCCTCTGATTTGCACCCATTCAGTTAAAAATATTGACATTATGCTTGAGATTCTTCTTTTCCTCACCCCTTTATCCAATCAATTACAAAGTCTTGTAGAATTTAACCATTGACTTTAAAAGGTAATGAAGATCTCCTCTTCTTCACAACCCACACAGAGCTTTCTTATACTTTCATGAATGAGTTATGGTCAAGTGAAAGTACAGGTAGACTGAGCTTACATTTTTTGGAAATGAAACTTTCAAAGGGGATAAAGTTTAAAATGCATTTGGGCATCATCTCTCATCTCTGTCTCCCATCTAAGCAGCAAGAGTCATAAATTGATTCTATATCTCCTTTTTTGTGCCAAGGTGGACTCTTTCTCTCTCGTGTTGTGAACTAGGCGTTAGGGAGAATGCACTCTGTCGTTCATCATGCTGTCCTTTGGCACTTTGGATATTGCTTTCAAGCTATATACTTGTATATTCTCACTTTCAGGTTTGAAATTAGCATGTAGGAGGGAATTTAGGTGAGAGTAGTGCTCCAAGTGTCCTCTTGCATGGTTATTGTGATGGACTGCCCGTATCTTCCTTTAGGAATCAAGGAGTTATTGCTCCATCTCCTGGGACTGTTGCTGGCAGACAGCCTTTAGCTATTCGCCCCCTTGTGTAAATGCTGTGGCTGAAGACAGCTACCTTGCTCAATATCATGCTTATTTCCTGGGATGTACCATATTCAGTAAATTATCAGCGTAGGGTTATAATGACTTGGCTGTCTTCACTTAGGACAGCTTTGAAAGGTCACTCCATCTTTAGAATTCTCCATATGGTTGGTTGTCTTACCCTGAGAATGAATCACAGTCAACTTTTTTTCTGCCCTAACCTACTTCTTTCCTTCCTTTTCCTTTCCCTTCCCTTTCCTTTTTGTCACCTCCCCTGGATTTAATCCTGAGAAGACTTCCTAGCAAATCTCTTAGATGTAAAGTGTGTCTCAGAGTCTGCTTTTTAGGAATCCAAACCTGCAACAGCATACTAGAGTTTTGCCTTGGGGGCATTAAGTCAGAGCCACAGATCATAATAAAATGATACGTCACTGTACTGATGATTTTCCTGGGCACATGTCTCCTTTTGGTACCTCTATGGAAGTGTTGATATAGAGTATAATTAACATAATAATTAGCCCTGAGCCCACATGTTTTCTTTGAAAATTATAGTCCTGCTCGTTATCATTTTTTTATTTAAAAATATTTTTAAGATTATAAAATAAATTTTAGTATACTATAGAAACTTAGAAAATACAGATAAGATCATAAAATAAAATGAAAATATCATATCACAACCCAAAGATGACCTCTGTTAGCATTTGAAGTTATATTTTAGACCTTTATCTGTGGATTTATACAAATATTTACGTTTTTTTTCCTATAAAGCCTACCCTTTTCAGATAATGATCCCCACTGTTAATATGTCAGTAAATTTTCTTAGACTACCCAGTCTATATTCATATTTCCCCATTTGCTGAAGTGTCCTCTAGTGTTGGTTTGATTAAATAAAAGGCCATACCTTATATCTGATTATTTTGTCTCTAGATATTTTAAAATCAGATTTAATAAGACTCTCCCTCCCCCATCCAATTATAGTCCTAAGTTACCCATCTTAAAATAGTGTGTAACACATTGTGATTGTTATAGTGTTAACTGTTGGTACTTTTACTGTAATTATTCTATTAGCTCCATCAACCCTCAGTATTACCTGCGTATTATCTCCCAAATAACTCCATAGTCTATCCACTGTTATCACTATTGATGCTTGCTCCTTTAGTGGATGGATTCCTGCAGTAGCTCCAAAAGTGGAATCCCTATACCCAGTACTTTCTTCTTCCAAATAATTTGCTACTTTGCAGCTAGAATGATTTTATTAGCACAGTTCTAATGATGACATTTGCCTGGCTTAAATCTCTTCAGTGGGCTAAGATTTTTTACTGTAAAGTCCAAATTCTGTACCATGTTTTATAGGACCACTTCTGATCTAATACTTCCCTATTTCTAGCATCTCTTCTTTCCCTTCTCAAAACTTTCCAAGTTCCTTAAGTATTTCCATGCTCTCTCTTGTCTCTGGACCTTTACAGATATGCCCTTTCTCTCTTTCTGGGCCTTGCCTGATTAACATCCTTAGTCTCAGCTAGGGCTTTAGTTCCACTGTAAAACCTTCTCTTACTATCTAGACTCATTTGGGTGTGCCTACTATGCTCTCCATTGAGTCTTTTTTCTATGTCACCTTCTTCTTCTTATGGCACAATTGATTATAATTGCTTATTAATCATTTGTCTCTACTTTTCTAAGAGTTGAGGAAATTCATCTGTTTTTACTTTTCATTGTTTCCCCAATGCCTATGATAGTGCCAAGACACAATATATGTTCACCAAATACTTGTTGTATGAATAAATAAATAAAAAGACAGAGGAAAAATGGAGGCTGCTTGAGGAAAAAAAGGTTGTTCTGACTTTAGTAAGTTGAGTTTATAACTAAGAAAATAACTTCAAAATAAATATTTTTGTATTGATCTTATGGATTGCATGAATGTGATGGTTAAAAAATTTTAGTGGGAAACAGTTTCTCAAGCATAGTCTAATGAACTAGAAAAGTAGAACACAAATGACTGAACATGTGGAAATAGTTGTTTCTAAGGTTAGGAAAAAGGAAATAAAAGTAAAGGAGTGGGCCTTACTTTATTTAATGGTTTTTTCACTTAATAACAAAAACTAAAAATTGGGCTTTTTTGAGGCCATTCATTTTCATTAGGAATGGGATGACTAGATAAGACAAAAAACAAGAGGTTTGAGACAAAATGAGTCTTCATCTTAGAGCAATTTTATTGGAAGTTTCAGCCATTAAATATTTCTGAGCAAGCACATGATTTCAGAGCCTTCACAAGTAATTGGTGTGTCAGGAAGAAGAGAGAGCAGGGCCTGCAGATTTATCCTATCTATTGGATTAAGTAGCAAGAATTTAGCAGGCTTTTACAGTTCCTACTGCATGGTAGTAGACACTTGTTTGTGGCCTCCAGTTTTTCTTCACTTTCATTGGAAATGAAAATAAAATGTTCTTCTTTTTTCAAAAAAAAATGCTCATAGTAGAAAAAGAAGTATGGATAAAAACTACACAGGAAAATATTTTTGACATCCACAATGATATTATTTTTGTATATTAATGTGGCATATTAAAGATAGCTGCAAATTATTTGACATTCTCCATATGAAAGAGGATCCTGTATCCCTCTCCTTGCATCTGGGCAGACTCATGAGTACTTTGCCCAGAATATAGTAGACATGGTGGTATGTGGTTTCTAGCCCCAAACCTTAAGAGATGGTACCTGACATGTTCAAACTCTGTGCTACTATGAAAGAAGTCTCCCTAGTCTGTGGCAACAAAGCTGGGAAGGCAACATATAGCCACTCTAGTTGACAGTCCAAAGTGAGCTGAGCCTTCCAACATTTCTTGCCAAGGTGCTAGGTGTGGAAGGGGGCCTTCTTAGATTCTCCAGATCAGACTATCTGCAGTTGAATTCTGCTGAGGGACCCATTCAGTGCCATGGAGAGTAAAGTAATTTCTCTGTCCAAATTCCTGAACTACATAATATGATTAAATGTTTTAATCTATTAAATGTTTGGGTATTCTGTGTGCAGTAATACAAAGCCAGAATGGGATTTAGTATTACCTAGAGGTGGGGTGCTGCCTAAAACTTGTCTTTGTGACTGAGTGGTGAATAGAATCTGGAAAGGCCTCAAGAATACTTAGTAAAGCATACAAAAGAGTGAGGAAATACTAGTGGAGACTGGAAAACGGGTACCTGATTTACGTACTGGCAGAAAGTTCAGAACTGTCTCCACCAGTAAAATGGGAAATAAAATGGTCGGTTAATGATCTGGGTGAGGCAGGAATCTGACTTCTTTTTGTCTATGATAAAAGACAATAAGAATGGAATGAACCACAGAAGGAACTGTTCAGTTTTCAGGCAGAATTTAGGGAAAATATATAACAGGGCTTTTTGGGTTTGAAAATGAAACTCATCCTCAGTTTCTCCCAGCAAAAGGCTCTCAGTTATACATGGCCTCTGGGCAAAGGTGACATGTAGAACAGTTGTCAGTAAACATGGCCTAAGGTTAGGGATCACAAAACTGTGACTGAGGGAACTTTTGTTGAAACCTCAGAAGAATTTAAGGGCTTGCATGGTGGAACTTCCAAAATTCTCAGAGCCTTCCCCTTATATATGCTACTGGAGGAGAGGTCCTCTAAGAATATCAGGACATGGGTCCTAGAATGTTTCAACCAGCTAATGACTTCCAAGGATCTTAATGGCATTTTCCCATAGCATTTGAACCATTAGCTCGAGGTAGAGACAAGTTTACCTCTGAAAGAAAATAGGTGTTGCTTTTGCTTAATAGAGTGAAACTGTAATTTGATACACATGGAACGCCCCCAGTTTTAAAGAAATTAGGTTTCTCCTTAGGTTGAAGGAGAAAAAAAAGTATAAAATGAAAAGCAGCCTTTGAATTCCCAAATTTCTCCAATGAGAAAACAGTCTGAGAAGCCTACAGATTTACAAATACAGCATTTCTAATGGAAAAGATAGATGAGTCAAAGAGGAGAACCAAGAGCTCAGAGGTGCTGCTGGGAATTATTCCAGAGATTACTATTGGGTCTTAAGTAAGGAATGGGAGGCGTGTGACTGAGTAGATTGCAGAAATGGCATGGACTAGTAACGGCTATGTGCCTCCCATTTCCAAGTTTTTTGATTGGGGTTTTCTTTAGTTGTTATCTTACCTGTGTCTCACCATTGTATAATAGGTTATATGTGTGGAGGATAGCTAATTTGCCTCTTTAGTCCACACATCTTCAGAATGAGAGATACTTTATCTGAGGAACCCAACCTGAGGAGGCTCATCTCACCCTGGATGTGATTTAGGTGATAAGATCCAGGAATTTGAACATATGCTATAATGGGAGGAGACCCTGGGGGCCATAGGGAGAAATGAACGTATTTGGCAGAGAGGAAAAAATGTAAATAATTTGTGGATAGTGGGCAGACTATGGCTGACTGATTACAGATGGTGTCAATATTTTTTAAAATATTTCTTCCATTGAATTGTGGGATCCACATTTCTTCTCCTTCAGTCCAGGTGAGCTTAGCGATTGCTTTGACTAAGAGTGTGTAAGGTGGAGATGGCGATGCTGTGCCTTATGGGAGTGGCAGTCTCCACTTCATGTCTTCTGAGACATATCCATGCTTTAGGATCTATAAACTGCCATGTGAGAAGTCCAACTACTTTGAGACTGCTGGGTTAGAGAGGCCTTCTCTAGTTGCTCAGGTCAACAATCACAGCTGAACCCACCTTCCTGGACATCCCTGTCAAGGCATCAACATTTGAGTTAAGCCATTTTGGATACTCCAAACCAGACCACCTGCAGCTAAACAAAACCAAGTGACCTATGTTAATGCTACAGAGAGCAAAAAAATTGCCCAGTTGAGCAATGCCTTATTTCTTGACCCACAAAATTATCAAATATACTAAATGGAAATTGTTTAAAGCAACTAAGGTTTGAGAATCATTTGTTACACAACAATAAATACTTCAAATATTTTTTTTAATATTAGATCATAAAATATTATTTAAAACTATTTTTTGCATCTATAGTATATTATGAATAACTTAATGTAAATAGAAATTCATCTAAATATAACATAATAGCTGAATAAATATGACGGTATTTATCCAAACTCTTCACTGAAATTTAGGTGTTTTGAATTATTTCTCTGCCAATAATCTGAGTCAGGCAACCATCATCCCATTCAGATGGGATATTGCAGAAGTGCCTAAGATTCTCTCTACATTAATGCTAAACTTAGTCTGTTCTCCATTCTAAAACCAGAATGATTTTTCTGAAAACAGTCATCTGACCACTGGATTGTAAATTTCCTAAGGGCAGAAATCATGAATATTTAATTTATAGTGCCTGACATAAAGTAGATCCCCAATAAAACATTTCCTGCAAAAATAAATTAGTCGGCCATGTTTCTACTTGAAGAACTTCAGTGGCTCTCCATTACGTTTAAAGTACAAACTATCTTACCCCATTCTGTATCATCTTGCCTCAGCTTATAAGCACGCTGTGCTTCTCTCTACTGTGAGGGTTTTTTTTGCATTTGTTTTTTCTTTCCTAGGTCCTTGTAGGTTTAATTTTTATTGATGAGCTTACTCTTTTTCCTCTTCATCCTTCCTCCTCTTACCACGTTAACACGCACTCATCTTTCAGGACTCAGCTTTTATGCTACCTTCTCAGGGAATTCTCTTGTTTACTTTACTTGGTTAGATATCTAGGAACCAAGGTCTCATTGCACCTATATGAACTGTAGTAATTACTTTTACTCTCAGCTAAACTATAAGGTCAATGATGGCACATATTCTCAGAATAATGAAGTCCACTCACATGGATTAGATCACATGACTGGATCATATTGCTTATTTAAGAAATAAACATTAACTGTATTTTGATGCATGCTGGTACATCTTATTTCTCAATTATTTACATATTTTTTTCTAGTATCATGGAGTATGATCCTTTTAATGTGCTCTTGAATTCAGTTTGCTAGTATTTTACTTAGAATTTTTACATCTATATTCATCAGGGATATTGTCCTATAATTTTTTTTCTAGTGGTGTCCTTGTCTAGCTTTGGTATCAGGGTAATGCTGGTCTTGGAAAATGAGTCTGGAGGTGTTCCTTCCTCTTCTCTTATTGGAATTTCTTGAGAAAGATTGGTATTAATTCTTCTTTAAATGTTTGATAAAATTCACCTGTAAAGCCATCTGGTCCTGAGCTTTTATAGGTGATTATATTTTTGATTACTGATTTAATCTTCGTACTCACGGTTGGTCTGTTCAGATTTTTATTTCTTCATGATTCAGTCTTAGCAGGTTGTATGTTTCTCAGAATTTGTCTTTTCTTCTAGGTTGTCCAATTTGTTGGCATGCAGTTGTTAATAGTAATCTCTTATGTTCCTTTATATCCCATTGTATCAGTTGTAATGTCTATTCTTTAATTTATAATTTTATTTATTTGAGTCACAAATAAATATGACTTTCCCTTTTTTTCTTAGCTTGGCTAAAGTTTTTTTTTTAATTTTATTTTTTTATACAGCAGGTTCTTATTAGTTATCTATTTTATACACATCAGTGTATACATGTCAGTCCAATCTCCCAATTCATCCCACCCCCACCCCCACCTTCCACTTTCTCCCCTTAGTGTCCATACGTTTGTTCTGTACATCTGTGTCTCTATTTCTGTAGCCTGGCTAAAATTTTATCAGTTTTGTTCATCTTCAAGAAACAAACTCTTATATTTGTTCATCATTTCTATTCTTTCATGTTTCTATTTCAATTATTTCTGCTCTAATCCTTATTATTGTCTTCCCTTTGCTAACTTTGGCTGGTTTATTATTCTTTTTCTAGCTCCTTGAGCTGTAAGGTAAGGTTTATTTGGGATCTTTCTTGGTTTCTTAATGTAGGTATTTATCACTGTAAATTTAAATGGGAGAAAATATTGCAAAGTATATAACTGATGAGGGGTTAATATTCAAAATATATAAGAAACACAACTCAGTAGGAAAAAAAACACATAACATGATTACAAAATGGGCAAAAAACCTGAATAGGTGTTTTTCCGAAGAAGATATACACATGTCCAATAGGTACATGAAAAGGTATTCAACATGATTGTCAGGAAAATGCAAGTCAAAACCACAATGAGATGTCTATTATCAAAAAGATACCATATAAAAGTTGGTGAGAATGTGGAGAAAAGGGAACTCTTATACACTGTTGGTGAGAATATAAATTGGCTGTAGTCATTATGGAAAACAGTATCAAGGTTCCTAAATAATTAAAAATAGAGCTACCATATGATTCAGCAATCCCACTACAAGAGGAAACAAAATCAGTATCTCCGAGAGATATCTACACCCTCATGTTTATTGCAGCATTGTTTCCAGTGGCCAAGATATAGAAACAACCAAAGTGTCTGTCAGTGGATGAATGGTTAAAAAAATGTGGTCTGTGTAGACAATGGAATATTATTTAGCCATATGAAAAAGAAAATCCTGCCATTTGTGAGGCCATGGATGAACCTGGAGGGCATTATGCTAAGTGAAATAAGCCAGACAAAGACAGCTACTGTATGGTATCCCTTTTCTGTTAAAAAAAAAAACAAAACAAAAAAACCCACAAACTTTTCTTAGAAAAACAGAGTAGAATGGTGGTTGTCAGAGGCTGAGGGATGGGGGAAATGGGGAGGTATTGATCAAAGGGTACAGACTTTTGTTTCTAAGATGAATAAGTTCTGTGAATCTAATGTACAGCATAGTAACTATACCTAGTAATACGATATTATATACTTAAAATTTGCTGAGATATATTTTAAGCATTCTGATGCCCCCCCTTCCAAAAAAATTAGCTATGTGAGGTGATGGATGTGTTAATTAACTAGATCTTGATAATTATTTCATTATGAATATGTACATTAAGTCATCAAGTTGTACATTTTAAATACATATAATTTTGTCAATTATTTTTCAATAAAGCTAGAAAAAAATAAAACACAGATTGCAAGGACCCCCTCCCCCATTTTTAAACTTTTGAGTTAATTAGTTTTTACTTTCATGATTAAGTATAAAAGCTATATCTTTAATATTTCTGCACATACTTAGATGTATTATGAGAACAATAATCTAGTTATTTCTCTCCACTATTTAGCTATGTAACCTAATACAACTTGTTCATTCTCTACTTTTCAATGATTATGAACATAATAACATTACTTAAAATTTTTTCTAAGACTTTAGATTTTTATCTTAGTACCATAGAGTGTCCCCAATCAAGCCATAATAGTGAGTTTTAAGGCTTCTGGTAATCAGTTGAGTCTATATTCAAACAAGAAAAATATGAGATATTTTAACTCTCCTAAGCTCATTTAATGTAAAATATTATAAAAGTTCTTTGACACAATCATGGAATTGTATTTTCAGTTTTCTCTGTGCACATTTCTATACTTTACTGAGGAAAACCAGAAAATTGTCCTACCAGAGAGACAGAAAGGGAGAGGGAAACCAAGAAGAATAAGCAGTTGTAAACTCAAATTTGAGCCTTTAAAAAGGGGGCTACACACTGCTGTATTAACTTTGATTCAAATACCTGGAAAGATTCTTTTTTTTTTTTTTTTTTAATTTATTTTATTTTTAATTTTGGCTGTGGTGGGTCTTCGTTTCTGTGCGACGGCTTTCTCTAGTTTCTGCAAGCGGGGGCCACTCACTATTGCGGCCTGTCTTGCTGCGGAGCACAGGCTCCAGACATGCAGGCTCAGTAGTTGTGGCTCACAGGCCTAGTAGCTCTGCGGCATGTGGGATCTTCCCAGACCAGGGCCCGAACCCGTGCTCCCTGCATTGGCAGGCAGATTCTCAACCACTGCACCACCAGGGAAACCCTGGAAAGATTCTGGTAAGTCATCAGCCGCATGCAACATTGACTTTACTCAATTTTTAAAGAGGCTACAAACAATACATATGGTGGTCTAGAGGCATCATACCAGTAACTCCGTATCCTTCTGTAGGTTAATTACTGCTGTCAGATGAACTGATCAGATTTATTCCGATTTTAAATAGTTACCTTCAGGAAGACAGAAGTCTGCAGATGTAAGCATTTGTGCCTTCACTTTGGAATGTATATAGTCATCCCTAGGCATCCAAGGGGGATTGGTTCCAGGACCCCCTGTGAATACCAAGATCGGTGGATGCCCAAGTCTCTCATATAAAATGGGATAGTATTTTCATATAACCTGCACCCATCCTTCCATTTACTTTAAATCATCTGTAGATTACTTATAATACCTAATACAATGTAAATACTATATTGTGAATACAGTGTAAAAGCTATGTAAATAGTTGCCAGCATGAGGCAAATTCAAGTTTTGCTTTTTGGAACTTTGTGGAATTTTTCTCCCAAATATTTTTGATCTATATTTGGTTGAATCCATGGATTTGGAACCCACAGATACAGAGGGCTGACTGTATATTAATAAGTAAAAAACTCTGAACTGTAGAAAAAATGCATTTAACCAATTATTTTGAGTGCTGCTCTAAGAAGCCTTGTCCCTTTGATGACGTCTGGTTTTCATTTTTCTTCACAAACTCATAATGCTGTTGGTAGGTCCACTCATCAGCTTTCTTAAGGAAATTCAATTCTGCTTTGTACACTGTACTTGCTGGTATTTGAGTTTCATGTCAGAATTAATGAGCAAATCTCTACCTTTCCTGAAATATTAGAATTGAATGACTAAATTAATTTAAAGAGAAATAAAGAAGTTAAGATCAGGTTAATCTAGAAAGAGAAAGGTAGTGATCATTAAACAATTACAATTATATCATCCTTGGAAGGAAGCTTAAAAGACAGCCACCCATCTGGTGTTTGACTCTTTTATCTCAGTCCTATGAAATGAGTGCCCACTCTCTGCTCTTCCATTGCAGGGAACTCTCCGTTCATTGTGTAATAATTTAATTTAAAAAATGTTTATAGCTCTGAGTCTTATAATCTTTTCCATCTTGAGCTGAAACCCTTCTGTATGTGGCTCTTATACACTTGCCAAAATTCTGACCCAAGGTCTATGCTACTACTCTCCTCTGGCCCTCTAACATATTATGGCATAATGGAGGAGACAGATGAATATATACCAATAATGTCTATTTTATGTGAAAAGGGAGAGATATGCAGAGTACTATGTGGGATTTCTCTTCACTGGAGACCCCTTCCTCACTGCTTTTCATACACTGGTAGATGACATCATTCATCTGCCTACATGTTGAATGAATGTTTTTCAGTAGGCTTTTACAGCTGCCCTTGAACTTGAGATTTGCCCTTCATCATTGAGCTTTTATAGAATCAATAAATAGCATCTATCTCTACTGATTCAGAAGCACATGAGAGTCAGCCAGATGGCCATCAATATGTCAACTTCATTGTTAATAAAGCTTACTTCTAGGATTGAAGAAGTACATGGTTTAAAGTATGTAGCTAACAGTCTTATTGTCAGTTTAGGTCTTATGACGGGCCACCTAAAACAAATTTTGGGTCTAGGATTTCTCCATCACATTAATCCAGCAGATGGAAAGAGAAACAAAGACAGTAAATCTCTAAATGCTTAAAAACAGGAATATGGTTAGTTCATAATTGAGAACTGTCAGAAGAAAGAGTGAAGGAGGGCTAGGGCAAGAGTCCAAATATGTTACTTCCCGAAAACATAAATAAGTGAAATGCTGGCTGTCCCCCAGCGTCCACAGGGAACAATAATTGACATTTGATTTTAATATGAATTTCATTATTCTTGTGGATGTTTGTCAACAGTTCTTTTATTTAAAACTTTGGAAGTTAGTTATGATCACTTATAAAAAAGAAACTTCCTATGCATTAATGCTGTAATAAGAGTATGTGGTGAGTACAGAGTGTGTCAAGAAGATTCAGCCACTGTCTGTTGATTGTCATCTGAGTACATCCAGACACCATGCTATTGCTTTCACATTTATTTTAACTATCATAGTTCGGAGATGTAGGTATGGTTTAACAACTATTTCGGATAAGAGGTAACTATATTTTCTAAGATCACGCAGATATTAAAAACAGGATTTAAACAGATGACATTGGGCATGATTTCTCATATTCACTCCTCTCTTTTCCCGTTCTCTTTATAAAAGGTCTAATAGCTAATATCTTGCTGTCTCCAAGGACTGAAATAATTGTTCCTATTTATATTTTTGTGCAGATTTTAACTATTGATAAGTAAAAGGGCCGAGTTTAACTGAATATCCAAATCCACTCCTAAAATTATTTCTGAAATACTTCCAAGACAGCTTTTTGTCCTTTCTACTCCTGTAATTTAATGGTCTAAAATATATAAAACAAGGTCACCCACATACTTGATTTAGGGTAAATAATTCTGTAATTTTAAATGGTGAGCTCAGATTTAGACACTTCCAAATATTCCTTGCAATAGTGCTTTAGACTGAATCCTAAAGTCCTCCTTTGGAATGTATTTAAGATGAAGTTCTCATATAAACCTTTATAATTCAAATGAAAAGATGCTGTAGACATTTTACAAATTCAATCCAGTACAATCCCTTTAAAACATTTTGCTGCCTTTAAAGAAAATCAGTCTTTCCGTCAGGCTTTGGCAGTTTAGCTATAGTCTGCTGAGATGGCAGTATTCACCATTCTGCATCCTGCTCAGCAGCAGGCATTACGCTTTGGCTGTGACCATGCAATCCCATTTTAAACTCTTGTCTCTAGATGTGTCAGTTATGACTTGGCAGCGGGCTGGAACAAACATTTAAATCTTTAGAGCTGTAGATTTAATTAAAGTACTCTAAAATGAAATAGAACCCTGGATTTCATGGTTTGTAAATATACATTTAAAGATAAATAATTGCAAGCATCCAAATTGTTGGTAGGTTTCCTATCCTGTTCTAAATTTAAAATTAAATATATTTTTATATTGTAAAAATTATCAGAAGTTTATATGGGCTTTAAAACTCTAAGTCTGGGCTCTTAAATGGCTGACAACTTTCTTTAGTAAGGTTATTCAGCAGAGTACAAAATGCAGAGCTCAGTAGAACTAATTCACAGCTCTGTCTCCCACCTAGATACAGAGTTACAGCTCAGTCCTTTGCTGCAGGCTGGCTCAGCTTTGACCTTTGACACTGTTCAGTCTGTTAGAAATCAGTCTTATGAGAAGGGAGTAAAAATTTGCTGTTAGCAGTTTAAGGAACCAGGTGCTCTATGACTTCATGCCTTCAGGAACTTGCCTTTCTAAAGGTGCTGCAGACTTAGTAGGAGTTCACAAAAGACCCTTTTGGGGACATTCTATAAAAATGTGTTGGAAAAGGTTCTTCTGTGCTGTCAGCTTTCGGTAAAAGTGGTTACTCTTGCAGAATTTTGGAAATGTGGAATGTCAAATAGGGACAGACTTTAGAGAGCACTCATCTACATTTGAGGAAGCAAGAGGAACATCAGCCTACCACATTGTGACAAAATTGCTTTAAGAGCCAACCGTCTAATCCCTAGTCCAATTCCTCACCAACTCGTAGCACACTGCATCTGAGAAGAACCACTGTTATTTTAAAAACAACTTTGTTGTTTGTTTCAGCTGACTGGGGACAGCAACATTTCTGTGTCTGTGTGACTCATGATTTCAGAGTTTTTACAAAATTTTTTGAATACTGCTGAAGGTAATTTTTCAATGTTCACATTTCAGCATATAAATAAAGCATGCCACAGAGGAAAAGACTGGGATTTACTGGTAGAAGTGCCTAGATAATATCAAAGTGGTTAAGAATATGAACTGTAGAGACAGATTCCCAAGGGTTGAATGCTTAGTTTGCTATTTATCTGGATTGGGACCTCAGGCACATCACTTTACTGTGCTTCTGTTTCCTCTATTTGAAACAGGAAAAGTATTAGCAGCTACCTCAGATGATTGTTTGAGGATTAAACTAATATATGTTAAGTGCTTAGAATAGTACCTGATACATGGTAAGTTTATCTAACGGTTAGCTGCTATTATTATTATTAATTGGACAAACCTAGATATGTTACTTAATATTTCTGAGACTGAATTATTTGACCTGTAAACTGTGGGTGTTATCTTTTAAAGTTTTTATTAACCTTTAAATTATATATAATATAAATGATTTATTGGTGTAGCCACTATCGAGAACAGTATGGAGGTTCCTTAAAAAACTAAAAATAGAGCTACCATATGATCCAGCTATCTCACTCCTGGGCATATACCTAGGGAAAACCATAATTCGAAAAATACATGCACCTCAATGTTCATTGCATCATGATTTACAATAGCCAGAACATGGAAGCAACCTAAATGTCCATCAACAGAGGAATGGATAAAGAAGACATGGTACATATATACAATGGAATATTACTCAGCCATGAAAAAGAACAAAATAATGCCATTTGCAGCAACATGGATGGACCTAGAGCTTGTCATACTGAGTGAAGTAAGTCAGACACGGAAAGACAAATATCATATGATATCGCTTATATGTAGATCTTAAAACAAAAAAAGGGTACAAATAAGGGAACTTATTTACAAAACAGGAGTAGAGTCACAGATGTGGAAAACAAACTTACGGTTACCAGGGGATTGGGAGAGGGAAGGGATAAACTGGGAGATTGGAATTGACATATACACACTACTATATATAAAATAGATAACTAATAAGAGCCTGTTGTATAGCAGAGGGAACTCTACTTAATACTCTGTAATGGCCTGTATGGGAAAAGAATCTAAAAAAGAAAAAAGAGTGGATATAAATATGTATATGTATAACTGATTCACTTTGCTCTGAATTCACCTGAAACTAACTCAACATTGTAAATCAACTATACTCCAATAAATTTTTTTTTAAAGTAACTACACATAAATAAATAAATAAATAAATAAATAAATAATATTCCAAAGCTATGCAGTAGGAGTCCAGTACCTCACCTCTTACTCATAAATACAGTTTCCATCACCCACACTCATGGTTAATGATTTTTACTAGTTTTATATATATCCTTCTAAAGTTGTTTTATGCAAATGTAAATACAAATAAATACATAGTTTTATTTTCTCCCTTTCCTTCACACATATAGCATATAACACAAACTTTTCTTCATCTTTCTTTTTTCACTTACTGTGTCTTGGAGACTTTAACATTTCTGTAATATAGAAGGCCTTTTTCTTTTATAAATTTACATCTGCATAGTAACCCATTGCAGGGATGTACTGTTATGTTATTAGCCAGTGCCCTATTGGTGATCTTTTAAGTTGTTTCCAATCGTTTGCTATTAGAATCAGTGCCACAGTGAGTACTTTTATACATAGGTCATTTTGCACTCATGAAAGGCCATCTTTGGGATAAATTCCTAGAAGTGAAATTAATGGACAAAGGGTATATGCTTTATTTATATTGTCAAATCACCCTCTAGGAGAATCGTACAAATTTATACTAAACATTAAGTATTGTGCAACTTTTGAATTTTTCCAGACTGAAGGTGTGAAAGAAAATGCTACCTCTGTGTATTTTTATTTGTATTTCTCTTACGAGAGTGAATAAGCATTTTACCGTTGTTTAAGGGTAATCTGTATGGTCTCTTCTGTGAACTTTCTTATGTTAGAATGTTGATCTTGATTTCTAGGAACTATAATATTTTAGGGGCATGAACTCTTTATCTGTAATATGAGTGGCAACTATTTTTCCCAACTCAGTAATTATCTTATGATTGTGATTTTGCCCATTCAGACATTTTAAAATGCTTTTATGTAGTTAAATTTATTAATTTTCTTTTATGTCGAGTTTGAGTCATTTTTAGAAAGACCTTCCTTAGTCCAAGGTTATATGGGTATTCTTCCATTTGTTCTTTAAATATTTTTATGATTTACTTTTGTTCATTTAGTTTTTTGATCGAAAATAATTCTTATCTGTACTCATTGCCCCCAGCATATGGAAATTTATTTACATTATCTCAAAATTTCTCAAATAGTAATATTAGCTCTTATTAGAGTATTGGCATATAGATGCTAAATCTTGTTGAAATTAATTGTATTAATTATTTCCCTTTATAAAATATTCTTCATTCTTCAACACTGGGGTCAAACAAGAGCACTTCTTTAAAGGCTAAGCTTATATCCTTCATGTATACTCTGCACAATTCCAGGGGTGCATTGTCATTGTGAATGTGTAGAACATAATCCACATGGCCATGAGTGCCACTTGCCCTCCCTTTTCCAGCCTCCAGTAGAGTACACATTACCATCCACTTGCCTTACCACGATGTCATGATCTCCTTGAAGGCAGATACTTTGACAATCTCATCTTTCATGCCCAGAATATAACAGTATGCTTACATACAGTATATATGTTATAAATTATATTTTCACTGCCATAAAAATACTCTGTGCTCTGCCTCTTCATCTCTCTCCCCCCCTTACCCCTGGCAACCACTGATCTTTTTATTGTCTCCATAGTTTTGTCTTTTCCAGAATGTTATATCATTGGAATCATATAACATGTAGCCTTTTCAAGTTGATTTCTTTGGTTTAGTAGTATTCATTTAAGCTTCCTCCATGTCTTTTCATGGACTGGTGGCTCATTTCATCTGAATAATATTTCATTGTCTAGATGTACCACAGTTTATCCATTCACCTACTGAAGGACATCTAGGTTCCGTCCAAGTTTTGGCAATTATGAATAAGTCACTATAAATATTTGTGTGTACATTTTTGTGTGAACATAAATTTTCAGCTCCTTTGTGTAGATGTCAAACAGCACAATTGCTGGATCATATGGTAAGAGTATATTTAATTTTAGAGAAAATCTAATACATTTTTGAAAGTAGAGGTAAACCGTATTTGGTTCATCTATGTTTCCTCTGACTTAAATAAGCTATTACATATATATTTCATCATTTAAGTTAAATGTCTATTTAATGCTTCTTTGCCAAAAATAAGTGTTTTACTCATACATTATTCCTACAGACAAGGGTTTTTCATGAAATTTAAACATTTTTAGTATCTTCAAAGTGACTGTCGTATTCAGGAAGGCATTCAATGGTTTTGGAGGAAAACTTCTATTTATGTTTGTTTTCAAAATAAAAAACATTATCAAGTGCATACTATATTATAGGCACTGTATAAAATTTTGGCACACATACTCTTATTTAATTCCTTACAATGATACTATCATCATCCCTATTTCATAAACAAGTGAATTGCAAAGTTTAATGTTTCAAATTATAAAGACTTTTTCCTAAAGCTACAAATGTGTATTGATGGAGCCAGACTTTGAACCCAAATAGTCGAAATGCAGAGCCTGAAGCTACATTACCTCTCTCCTGACCTTGTGAGGGCTCATTATTCTAAGGCAATTACTGACCAGGAACACGTAGAAATCAAGAAGAAAGAAAAAGAGAGAGGTCCCCAGCATTGCTTGATTCCTGAAACACTGGCATTTGGGGAAAAACTACTGTTGTTCAGATGACAGTGGAACTCAGTACTTTTCATTATCTGAAAATCACTGAAGAATAGCCTGGTGGTATGTTGAAACCAATGTTCAGTACACAATCAATTAGATTTCTAGATTTTAGGCCTCCCCATAATGGTCAGGGAAACATTATGTTGTTGTTGTTATAGAGCTTCAGGGATCCAGGAACATACACTCTATCACTGAGACTGCCTCTGAGTGATAAAGACAGATTTTAATTACATTCACTCCAACCACCAAAGTTAGATTTTCCACTGCCCTTCTGCCTATAGTACAGTTTAAACACACATCTCCCTTCTGCCCTGATAGGTAAGTGTGTGTGTGTGTGCGTGTGTGTGCGTGTGTGTGTGTGTGTGTGTAATCAACCTGTTGAAGTTCCTTTAGTAATTTTAAGAACATTTTTAAAATAGTTTATCTGTAAATATCCTTAAGATTTTTTTTTCTTGCAGACATAATATTCTGAATTGCATGCTGAATAAACACTAGACTGAAGTATAGGAAGCTGGAATTTTCAGGCTTGGTCTAACTTTAATAAGAGTTGACACTTGGGCTTCCCTGGTGGTTCAGTGGTTAAGAATCCACCTGTCAATGCAGGGGACACGGGTTTGAGCACTGGTTTGGGAAGATCCCACGTGCCGCGGAGCAACTAAGCCCGTGCGCCAGAACTACTGAAGCCCGAGTGCCTAGAGCCCGTGCTCCACAACAAGAGAGGTCACCTCAATGAGAAGCCTGAACACTGCAACAGAGAGTAGCCCCTGCTTGCCGCAATTAGAGAAAGCCTGTGCATAGCAACGAAGACCCAACACAGGGAAAAATAAATAAAATTTTAAAAAGAGTTAACACTTATTTTCCTTGCCCATAAAAATTAATGACACAGATGATAAAGCCCCCAAATTCTGTCATATTAAATCAGTGATACGTGATATAGTACAAGGAGGAGAGAGACCAAAAACATAACAATAGTAATAACACATTAATTTAATTGAAACTTTGTTGGAAAAATAAAAACTTTTTTTAACGCATGTGGTATAATTGCTGAAACCTAAAACAGATAATTCTGTTCTGAAATTTTGCATGCTTTAGCTTTGTGTTTTGACTTTTCATGAAGTTCAGCATTTCATTAATTGATTATATATTTTTAAATTATATATTGTTACATTTAAACATACGAGAAAGTAAATTTAACTTGGGCTGGGAAAGTAAAAGTCCACCCAGCTATTCATTGCAATAACAGAAACAGAGTTAACAGATTTAACAGGAAACAATATTTCTCCCAAGTATACACTGCAGCTGGCAAGTGTCATAGTGACCCCCTTATTTGATTTCTTACTGCTTTTTTACTCATAGATAAATCTTGTTCTCTGAAATCATAGACAATGAGTAAGTTTCCTGTTTCAAATCACATCAGGAATTAATTACACCATTCTTGCCTGGAGTAGCAAAGTCACTTTGACATAGAGAAAAGCTCAGTAACAGGGTTTTTGTACATGACATTCTAGGTTTATCTTGGCTTTATGGTTTCCAGGAAAACAGGATTTGGAATCCACTTTGCAGGCCATAAGCCTTCACACAGCCTTGCTTTATGCCTGTTAAAATTCTGCTTTCTTTAAATTTCTCTGAAACTCCACCTTTCCCTTCAATCTTATAAAACTCTATCTTTTCCTTTGTTTGAGTTTTGTTGGTATGTAGTCTCCCCCATTGCAATGGGTCAATAAACCAAGTTTGTCCCTTGTGGTTATAGATCAGGCTTGGACAAGTGGTTCAAGATATCTGAAGTAAGACGCATCTAATACATCAAGGAAATGAGTGATACAACTGGTAGGGATGAGGGGTTCCGGTTGGATGAAAAATGTTTATGGGGTTAATTCACAAAATACGTGGCATGCTCTCCTTTTCTCTTCTAGGGGTAGGCAGCAAACTTGGCTCTAAGCATGTAAGCAACAAAGAGAAACATAATCCCTTTCAAAGCTATAGTTAAAAACAAGCCAATTGCCTAGGAAAAGTCAAACTTCCTGCCACTGGGTTGCAGGAAATGTGTCCTCACAAAGAAGCACTGTGATGAAGCAAACTACATTCTCAACTGTATTTCTAAATTGAGTAGAGGCTAGAAACATGTTCCACAAAGCAACACGTGCTATTAAAATTCCTCAGGACTAAAGAACCCTTCCTATGTTTTCCTACATGGATAACATCACTACTCTTGTTTTGTCTGAATTGTATGAGTCCCAAAGTCTGCCCACTATTCCACTTCCCATAATTTCCCTTGGAGTCCTGGCAATGTTAATGTTGGAGGAATAAAAATATAACCTCAACCAGCCTTTGCAAAGTTTCCCATTATATTCATAAAATCATCTACACAGTTACAAGGGACCAACTTATTTCCTGTTAAGAATGTGGAGAAATAAAAGAGAGCAAACTGTATGCTGAAGAATATGTTGACTTTCCCATACCTTTAAAAAGGCATACGAGGCCAAATAAAGTTATAACTCTTAAAAGACAACATGCTTATAATTTGTTTGATTCCATGCTTGAGATTCCTAAGAGATTATTTTTATTTAAATCCCAGTGAAGAAAAAAAATCATATAATGCAGAGAATAAACTGAAAGTGAGCAGTATAACTTTAGAACATAGTTCATTGTAGGGCTTAGAAATTTTTTTTAATTAATATGAGTAATTTAAATTCTCTAATGAAATTTCTGATCATTTTATCCAGTCAGAAAGAAAACAAATCTGTCAACCTATTAAAAATATTGTTTCTTTATCTCACTTGAGTTCCATTAACTGTTCAGAAATTGACAAAATATTGAGGTAAGTATTGGCGAATTTATCTTGCAGCAACATTTTTAAAACATTTGAGAGTTCTGAGCAATTTTTTTTTTTTTTTTTTTTGTGGTACGCGGACCTCTCACTGTGTGGCTTCTCCCGTTGCGGAGCACAGGCTCCGGACACGCAGGCTCAGCGGCCATGGCTCACGGGCCTAGTCGCTCCGTGGCATGTGGGATCTTCCCGGACCGGCGCACAGACCCGTGTCCCCTGCATCGGCAGGTGGACTCTCAACCACTGCGCCACCAGGGAAGCCCTGTGAGCAATTTTTGATACATAATTGTTTTCATTCTGCTAATGTTGTTATTCTCTGAAACTATTTGAAAACATTAGGAATCAGTCAAACCACTGTGCTTTGGTGTTAGGTTCTGTGAGAGGTTGAAAAAAGGAAAAAAGATGTATAAGCTGCAAGCCATGAGTCCCTGTCACGGAGGAGCTTGAAACTTATTTGGGGAGACATTTATTTATTATTTATTATTAAATGTAAGCACACATGCACTTAATGAGTACTGACTATAGGCATACAGTGTCCTAGATGTTTAATGACCCATTGGTGAATGTTTCAGTTAGGGTCCTGGAAGAATAAGATGAAACACTCTAAGTAATATAAGAGCTATTTACAAAACTAGGGCTAGGTTTTAGCAAAGTCATCAAAGGATGGTTCATTACAAGGACTGGCATCAAAGAGGAGTTATCTTGACCCCTAGCAAGGGCTCTGTGGGTGGAGGTAGTTTGGGAGAAATGAGAAACTAAATAACATCTGACTAGCAAAGAGAAAGTAGGAGCATAATATGAGTGTGTCAGAGAGGTAAGTGGAATTATGGCATTTTTTCCTGTAGGGTATGTATGTGATGTTCATATTTGTGTTTTTTGGTGAGGAGAGACATTTGTATGACTAAAGTAGTTCTAAATTCTGATGTTATGTTAATGCTGCAGAAGGAGAAAATGAATTAATCCAAAAGATATTTAAGAACCTGAAGTGGATAGAATGGATAGAATATAATAGGAACTGCATAAGAAGGAAGTGCTAAAAATGAATCTTAGTTTTGTTTTTTGTTTTTTTGCAGAATTAGAGATTTGCACTGCTATTCACTGGAATAAATAATAGTAGAAGTATACTTGGTTATGTAGGATAGATCAGTAATTTAGTCTTTAAGATACTTTTTCTGATTCCCAGCCCAACTTCTTTCATAACATTCTCTCATCCAAAATCATTGATTGGTTCTCTATTAGAGCTTGAAATTTTGTGTGTCTTCCCCTAAAAAACAAGTAGGTATAATCCCTAATCTTTGGAGAGTTTACAGTTTAGCACAAATGAAGATAATGCAAGTAAATGCTTGTTCTGGCTTTGTAATCTTAAATAACTTGAACAAACAGTAAATAACGTAGCCAAATATTCACTTTGAGTTCTATAGTCACAACCTTAAAGATAAATAAACAATCAGTTTTAGAAATTATTTCAAATATATAGATTCAATTTAAGGTTCTCTATTTAGTTATACTTTTTAAAAAAAATGAAACATCATTTGTGAGAACTCACAAAAGACAGAGACTCTTTGTTTCAATTTAAGGGGCTTGAATCAGTAATTTAGTTATTTTAGTTCCCAGTCTTTGCTTGTCTTTACTAAGGCCCAGACTTCATATTGCTTTCATAGAATTCATTTCTCTGTGTGTTATGTTTATATTTTTATGGTTTGTGTAATTCTAATTAAAAAATTATTTAGCTGTAATTGTGGAATACATCTAAATTAATTTAGAATTATAATGTGCACAGTGTTCCCATACCATTAATTCACTTGGGACCAAGGGATATTAGAAGTACTGATGCTTTCCTAATAAACAGGCATTATTCTCTAGATACTTGAAATAACCAGGTTCCCCAGAACCCTTTTTTGCACCTGGACTATAGATAGAGTTTATTATTTAAATGCAGAAACTGTGACTTGAAAAAGCAGAAGGGATATTTTAGGGCTGCTAAATTTCAAATCATCCTCAACCTCAGCTGCTAAAGATCTGCCTGAGTTTCAGAGGGAAGAGTATATACAGGTTATGCTTCTTTACACAGATTAAAAATGTTCAAGAGCTTTAGGAAAAGGTCCTTCCTAAATTGTCTTTACCTTACACAGAGATAAATGCTTATATTACTTGGTATTGATTAAATGTTTGTTTAAATGGCTGAGGAAGAAAAGGCAGAAACAGATTTTGTGTGGTGATGATAAAGCCTCTAAATTTTTTACCATGAGAAAAGGAACCAGTAATTTTTAGGAAAATTATCACTAGAGTTTAGTACTCTCTCTCACATACACACACTCCAAGGACGTTTATTTACCCCTTACTTGTATAAGCTCTGAGGAAACTATGGAGACTCATTACATTATAAAGATATAAAAGTACTCTTTCCTAATGTATTTGCACAGTTGTTAAAAGCACTGTTGAGTAAAACAGTGTGTGAGCGCTTCATTGACATTTTAAAGAGGGTAAACCTTGGAATAGAGCTATTTATTATAGTAAACAACATTTTTTACATAGGATTTTTCTCATAGTGTCTTTCTCATTTTATTGTAAACACCACTTTTTTGGTAAACAACAATTTTTAAGGAAATGTTTAGGGCATCTTGGCTATACTGATATTCTTAACATAAATTTAAATAATTACACTTAAAATGCTCAAATATTAAATTTATTATAATTAAAGATGTTCTTTAAGCTGGAAGTTTTCTGATTAATACATGCATATTTATATACTAAATAATATGCTATTTTCAGATTTAATAAAATTATACTTTGATCTCAGCCTATGGGAAAAAATGGAGGAACAAAAATTCAAGATTTGGGCTATATTTAAAATGACAAGACTGCCTCAGTGAAATACAGTGCTCTTTGAAAAAATCAATAGACTTTCACAGCTTGAAAAAGCGAATCTTATTGCAAGTAACTATGTCTTGTAAATGGTTCTTTCAATTCAATAAGATGGACAACTAACTCAGCCATCTCAGTATTGTTAAAATTTTTTCTTGGTTCTGCTCTGAAATTGTACTTCACTTCTAACAGTGGGGCTCTTATTTGTTCCTTGTTTGTTATGCACCATTTTTTTTTACTTTAATTTTATTCTAATTTCCTGCCCTGTTTCTCCATGTAAAAATCTACTAATGAACTTATGGTATTTGTTTTAGGTTTACTAGTAAGTCTACACATGGTGTGGTTAGACAGAGTGTAATTCTGAAGTGAGTTTTTATAACATCTGAAGGGATAAATCTTCCTCCATTCCTCCAATTTCTGAGTCACAGGAAATAAGTCCTGTTGCAGAAATGAGTAGCTAATAGTGCTGAGAAGTGGAGTAGAAGTATTTGATGGAATTGAATGAGTAGAAGTGTTGAACAGCAAGATCTGGCTGGAGTGGGAAAAGCATATGTTTCAGCCTAGTGCAGATAATCACAGGTAAAGTGGTCTTTTTTCAGAGAAGACAGGATTGGATATATGTGTCTGACAGAAAATGATTATAGAGCTAATATTGTATCTTGGTTGAAAAGGAGTCTAGTCTTATTTGTGACATTTTTTCACAGGTTATGAAGCTGGCAATACAGGTATGATTGAAAGCTGTCCTATTTGGGGGACATTTAATGTTTTTCTATTTCTGGACATATATATTGGTTTATAGAATAGTATGTTACAAAGAGTTTGCACATGCTTATTCAACAAACTTTTTCTTGAAGCAAAAGAGTGGTTTTGGATTTTCTTTCAAAAATTAGGTTGTGTTTTTTTTTTTAAGTTGATTGAAACA
Source organism: Delphinapterus leucas (assembly GCF_059928025.1). NCBI lineage: Eukaryota > Metazoa > Chordata > Mammalia > Artiodactyla > Monodontidae > Delphinapterus > Delphinapterus leucas. The sequence continues at coordinate 49,675,093 of NC_143136.1, read as the reverse complement.
CTTTGAATAAAACATTTCTCTGTTAATAGCATTTAATAGCCGTAGGGTTTTTTCTTTTCTTTTCTTTTTTCTCTTTTGGCTAGTGAAGAACAAAGTCCAATTGCTTTTGTATATTTCTTAATTTTGTCCCACATTTTTAACTTTTCAAAAAACTTAAGCAAAAATATAGAGCTCTAATTAAGTAGTGTTATGAGATAATTGGGGAAAATAATCAGAGAGTATTTAAAAATATATCTCAAAATAAAAAATAAGCACAAATAGAATTTTTATGAAATAAACCACAAAAAGCTCATGTGGCTTATTATCAAAAAGACTTATTGGGTGAGATATTTTAAAAACATTTTTCATAACAGATGAGACACAAGATACCAGATTAATTAGTGGTGGTCTTAAAAATAGAATTACTCATTGGTTTACTCTTTGCATAAACTACTAATACTTCCTAGAAGGGACTCAGCAAATTTTTATTGGCTATATTGTACAAAAGTACTCTAGAATGTTAAAAGGAAAATCTTGTCTTTAAGATATAATTTCACAATGTTTTTGACTTAATTTATATACCAAAGTTGGTAATATCAAACAGTAATTTTTCAGGCTGAAAATAATGTATAGTAAAAATAAAGCAACCTTCATCATGTCTGAAGTTATATGGCTTCATTATAATGTTGATTCAGAAAATGAGTTTTGAGAATTTAATGTTGCCTAAAAGACAAAATGTGAAAATCTTATAGGAGTGACTGCATAGACAGCGAAGATATCTTAATGGAAAAAAAAAAACAACTTTGTCAAAAAACAAAAACTGAGATTTTTTTGAGCTATAGTTCCTACTCTTGCTCTACAGGACATACCTACTTCACAAAACTCAAATACTTAACTTGCCCTTTACCATAAACTCCAGTAGTCTTTCTCACTTTTTTTCCCACAGAAAAGAGAAAATAAAGTGTAGATGATATACCACAGTTTATGATAGCATTTGTTGGACAATGTCTAATAACCTCCACCCTGATGATAAAATTTGGTTGAAGAAAACAGAAGAGGTAGCCTAGGTTATATCTAAGGCTTTTAAACCCAGGATTCTGTACTAGGGTCAAAATAGAACAGATTTGAAAGACTAACCTGTGACATTTCTTTCTCACATAGCCAGTATGGTTTATTACTAAAGGTATGCATTTGATTCAAGACAATAAAACCAAACCTTGCCTTGACACCACGACAACTAAGCACATCATGGTCCATAGTAAGGAAAAAAAAAAAGATTTCACATCCTTAGATAAACTAAAATATGTAACATCCTGTGTAGAGCTAGCCTCTAAATAAATGCAGACTTAAGCCCTTTCCTGTAAGTTGCTAACTTCTTAAGATAAACAACTTTATCTCTGACTTTTGCAACACTGACATCTACAGATATGTGGCTATCCTTACAGATAAGAGATATGATAACTGAATGACAGTAATCATGGTTTTATTTTTTAAATACCTGTTTGTATACTTTCATCAGGGAGCCAGTTCTTCTGAACTCTGGACTCTCAAACCATTTGCAGATAAAAGTAAAATGTTTTCTTCTTAATGCTTTTATCTATGGGTTTTCTTCCAAAATAGAGGTCCCACCAAAATGTTCAGATAGATTTAACCACTGGTGCTGCGTAGACAAATATTGTCCTAGTGGTATAGCTCATGTGTCCCCACACCCAGGTCAGCCTTTTTTATATCCAGGGATAAATCTTTCTATTCAGAGATGGAAGTTTCTCTCTTGATGACTCTGTTACTGTTTCAGTTTCAGTTTCTGTTTCTGGAGTTTGGTTCTCAGTGAAGTCTGGCTTACTTTTGTACCTGGCTACCTATTTATGACTTCCGTTAGTGATAAAACTTTGGGAACCTAGTTTTAATTATAGGATCTGGTTAACAGGGCTTTGTCAGGTAACAAATGACAGAAACGGTGGGTTTATCTTTATATGTCATTTACATTAATCTTGGTCTTGATGATTCTATCACCTCTCTTTTGGAATGCCTGTATCTTTGCTACCAGGTTACAAGACATTACAGGACATAGATTAGTAGGACCATTGGGCTGTATCAATTTTGAGTTTGAAAAGTTTCCGGTGTCCATTTTTGTCTTCAGTATAGGGGATATTTTGTCTTCTGACTTTTTATAGCGTACTCTAATGTTTGATTGTTTGTGTACTATTAAAAACGTAAATCATTTAAAGGGAACAAGTACTGACACAAAAACAAAGCTTTTGGCCATTGGAGTGAAGAGCAGCCACTGCAAGTGAGTCATAACGAATGCACTTTAGATACTCTTTGTGTTTCCCAGACCTTTCTATTACATGGTTGAAGCAACCAACAAGTGAGCTTTTGTTGAAAAAGTTAGTTGTGTGCTGTGCTTACCCACGGTTAAATTTGTAAAACCAAATCTGACAGTCTTTTGTATATCTATATATATGTAGATATTTTTTAAAAGACTTTTTTCTCTTCTTACAAAAGAATATTTTTATATTCCTTTTATAATTGTAGTTTTGTGTTTTGGTTTGGGGATTTGTTTGGGGTCAGTGGCTGGCACATTCTCTCTTATTTTGGGACTTTTGGGTACTAGCTGGTCTTAAAAATTCTATAATTTTTGCATGCCATAGTCATATGTGTGTGGTGTAGAGGTCAAAGCTCTGTGATTTATATGATACCTTTAGATAGTTTTAATAACAATTATATGAATGTATCTGACTGTGTTATAATTGCAGTGTAGATAAAATATGAAGGATTATTGCTGACTGGTCCAGAGATTTTAGCTTAAGTGTAAGATAGTTTTTCTTTCTATTGAAAGAACTAGAGAAGTCTATGAAAGTACATAAATGAGACAAATGAATATGTGAATAAAATATTTGCTAACAACAAAATGTGTTAATGATAAATGTCTAATAAACATTTATTGCTTAACTTTAGTTAATTTATTAATCAACATCCATTATTAATAAATAGATGTGTAGTAAATATTAAGCATTAAAGTTAAGCCCATATCTCAATCCACAGTCTATTTGGACAAAAACTAGAGAAAACAATGGAGCAAGACCCACTGCATATAAAAATCTTTATCCTGGCATTTCCTGGTGTACTGCCTCTGTACCTACTATGATCCCTACCTAGGGCTCAACCCAATGGTAAATCACTTACATCCTGCAGAAAGCAGCCACCCCCAAATTCCCCTAACTCTCTGAGAATTTGATAAGAGACTTCTATTGTGTGTATAAAATGTTTTATGGGGCTTCCCTGGTGGTGCAGTGGTTGAGAGTCTGCCTGCCAATGCAGGCGACACGGGTTCGTGCCCCAGTCCGGGAAGATCCCACATGCCGTGGGGCGGCCGGGCCCGTGAGCCATGGCCACTGAGCCTGCGCGTCCGGAGCCTGTGCTCCGCAACGGGAGAGGCCACAACAGTGAGAGGTCCACGTACTGCAAAAAAAAAAAAAAAAAAGTTTTATGGGCATATAGATTGATATCCCTTTGCTTAACTCTGGGGAATTTAATAAATTAGATTATAAAGCCTCTTGGGGCTCCTCTTCTGATTGACTTATAGGGACTAATAAGCACTCACGTAACTCAAAGCTAATTAAACCAAATCAAAATAATCAAAAAACTCATTAATCCCAGATATAGAAAACATGTCCAAATGACTTAAAAATGCTGGCTCTTTAAATTAAAAAAAAAAATTAGCTCAGAGAAATGATCAAGTTGTGGATAAAGACTGATTGCCAGGCTACAGCATAAGAAGCAAAGAAATTAAAATTGATGTCTAGTTGATAGAAGAAAAAATTGAGAACTTCAGTAACAAAATTTACGGATTAAAAAATTATTTATAATATTTGTAATCAAAGTGAATACTAGAGCACATTAATCTGATTAGCTAATTTTAATTCATTCTGATTTTATCATAGTCCAAAACGATGTTTGTGTATATAATTTGTATAAAGTTAGGGTAATTTTTCATAAAAATCCTAATTAACTTGAACTTACTAATTTCTTACACTGGTTATATTATTATATTAAATTACAATAATTTCCAAAAGTATTTTAAATAACACAATTATTAAAAAAATGGTCAACTAAGTTTATATTGTTTTTAGAACAGAAAATTCTGTAAAACGTTTTTTTCACTTAAACAATGTACGGATAAAATACAATATGTTACCTTACAAACAAAATTGTATCAACGATAAATGTGATTTTATATTTTAAACATTAATTTAAGCTTAAAATTTCCAAGATGCTTAACCAATATAAACTGTAGAATGAAACTTTACTTTATTAATGTATAAAATTTGTCTGCCTGCAAAGTTTCCAAATAGGTTTCAATTTAAAATTATAGAGACTACAAAACAACACTAGGTTGCCAAGCTACATGTATTCTTGCTTCTTATTTTTTCTTATTTTTATATACTATTAAATTATCATTACCTAATAAATTGTAAAGAATGCATAGGTCATTGTGGCATTTTTTAAAATATGTAAACATTGGAAAGATATATATATATATATATACATACATACACATATACACCACATTTTTGAAGCATTCTTACCATATACACACACACACACACACACACACACACACACCCCAAAACACATGGGTGTGTTAAGTTACTTGATTGTAGTAACCCTTTCATAATATATATGCATATCAAATCATCACATATACACTTTAAATATGTAAAATTTTATTTGTCAGTTATACCTCAGTAAGACTGGGAAAAATGCGTACACACATGCTGTGACACTCTTCCCCTGAAGAAGTAGATCTTTATTTGCTTCCCCTTGAATATAAGCTGAACTTAGTGACTCACTTCTAAAGAATAAGGTTTGGCAAAAATGATGGGATGTCACTTCTGATAGGATATGTAAAGCTGTGGCTCTGTCTTGAACATACTCACTTTTCTAGGACCATTTACTCTGGAGGAAGCCAGCTAACATATTATGTGGGCAGCCCTATGGAGGGGCCCATATGGTGACAACTTGACTATGTTTTCTTTAGATACCCTGAGCCAGAAATATTCAGCTATTATTCTTGATCTTCAGAAATTATGTGACATAATAGTTAAGTTTGTTGTTTCAAGCTGCTAAATTTTGGGGTAATTTGTCACACAGAAATAGATAAATAACACTGTAGTGTTCGTGTATAAATTGATTTTTCTCACTTTAAGAAACATAAAAATGATGTTAAAGTTTGCTCATGTGGCAAGGCCACCTCTAGGGTGTGTAGGCCCTGCACATATATGTTTTTGTGAGGATCCTAACTGTACAAACAATTTAATTTAAAAAATGAATTTCACAGTTTGTAGGCCTCAGTGAAGTATAATATATGGTAATTCATCAACCAAGACTTAGAGTAATAGAGAAAATGCACTGATTTGCTGATTGTCAGAGGAGTGGATGTGAAGATTCTACGTATTGTTCAGGCACCATCTCTTCTTCTTCAGGTCCAGGAATTCTCTCTTCATGTTCTTTACTATCAATTGTGCATTCATAACTAATTTCCTATCTCGTACCACGTGAAAAAGGTAGCAGTACTGTTATGACTTACAAGACAATGGCTCTTGGGAAACTGTTTGTATGGAAATAACAGAGATCTTGGCTTTGCAGTTCTCCAATACCATTTACTTAAAGCCGGTTACATCATTACACACAATGCTGGATCATTCATCATCCATTACGCGCCTGTGAATTGGCTTCCAATTACTCTCTCTATGATTATCTTTGTGCTTCATTAATAATGACCACAATACAATACTTGCCCAGAGTATGCAGTAAAATGTGGATATATTTTATTTTCTAGTCATGGTAAATTTATTATTCAGAATTTTATAGTGTAAATCTCAAATAGCACATCATCCAATCATGATTTCTCTTGAACTGTTTAGGCTGTAATCTCTGCATTATCAGAATATGGACTTTTTCAATGTTGACTGCCCCCTTCCCACCCCTACTTCTGCACACTACCACAGTGAGAGAGTTAGGCAACGAGCCTTGGGTGGAATAAGAAGCGTAGTACCATCCATGCAATGATTGATTATTCCTACACAGGTTTGGCTTAAGACCAATGTCAGAAAGCACAGCATTGCCACTTGAATAAAAACAAGAGTGGGCATCAATGGGAAGAGCTCATGGAATTGCAAAACAACAACCTCAAACGTCCTTAAGTCCTAGAAGGAAATGGGCGCGACCACCCCTGGAGGACTCCCTGACACGTGGTGAGGACCCTGTGGAGGGGATGGAAGTGAAACATGGGGAGGAGTGGACACAGGGTAAAAGACACCTACTGTCACCTCTCTGCCCTCGGATGCTACAGACAAGAGATGGTAACATAGTGGGAACACTGACAAGTAAACCCATGCATGTGGCTTGACTCAATGTTTGACTATATGTCTCCCAAGGCTCTGAACTTGTCTTATGTCCCATGTGAGTAAGTCATCCCAACCACCATTACCATCATTGTCAGCACCATTCTAGTGATTCAATCTTGCTTAGTTCTGTGAAAGAAATGCTGCACTGGTCTGCAGCAGGGAGTCTACTGCTAGGGCACGGCCACAGGGTTCGGCAATAACCCCATAGAATCACATTCTAGGGATCTGGAATCTGTGCGTGGAGAAGTGAGTTGGGGAATGCTCTGAAGGGGAAAAACTGAGGCTATATCCCATATCTGACCTTGAGTTGCCTTGCCTGAACAGCACTGCTGACCTCTTCTGGGTCAGCAGAGGGAGGCGGGCCCCTCAAAATGGAAAGGAGGGGGGTGTCCTAAGGCCTAGTGCAGGGGTCTGGGGATAGTAGCATCCTAGGGCTAAAAGCATACTAGGTTCACTAGTAGCAAAATAATGGCTATGCTTTGTCTGTTTTTTAAGTGAAATGTTAGAAATTTAATGATTAATTCCCTATAGAATAGGCATTGTTTTATAAACTAAGGTTAATATATTTTAAATACTTTAAATTTATTCATTTAATTATATGTGAATGTCTAAATATACATATATAGAATATTTAAGCTACAAATCAAAGCTTATAAACTGTAAAGAGGACAATAGTTCAGAAACAATTGATCTTTGAGTATACAATGTTTTTAACAAGACTAAGTAAAACATTATTGAGAGCCAGCTGTACACAGCTTGACAATATAGACCTGCAAGTCTGTGTCTCAGGCTCTACGTTTTTTGGGAGAAGCTAGATTAAGGCAAATATTATACAAAGTGCCTTTGTTGAGTCACTTCATTTTTCATGGAAATGTGTTTTTTTGCATACATTCAATAAGAATCTGTCCTCTTTCTCAACAAGTTATAACTGGACTAATCAAATTTGTAACCATGGCCATGACAAAAATGTCAGGTTTAAATAGCATGCATCATTCAATTAGATATAATAAATCTGTTATTAAAGAAGAAAGATTACAAAAGTTCTCCCAGGAAAATGGGCTCATACCTCTTCTGTGGGTTTTGAAATCCAAGCCTCATAGGTTGCATGGGATAAAGAATTACCCTCATAGAGTGTGGCCTCTTAGAAGACAACTTCAAATTACGAAGAAAAAGCAAAAATACATACCATTATTAATTTTAATTGGATTGTATCCTTCCGTAATTTCTAGTATGGTATCTTTCAGATACCGTATTTTTATAAGTACAAAACTATTATTCACAAAAAGATTTTTATAAGGATATTCATTTCAATATTGTTTATTATAGCAATAATCTGCATGCAACCTAAATATTCCTCATTTTAAAACCTGGAAATAAATATATATGTATGCATATCTTTATTTCATATACATTTCATCTATGCATAGACACATATGTACATATATGTGTACACATGTATGAAATAAAAATATGCATACATATGTATTCACAACTTAACATAACTTTCAGTGTTATTAAATGTAATCTACTCAAAATACAGAAGAATACAAGGTACTGTTGTTATTACCAATAAGGAGTAAAAATTGCTCAAAATAATATGTGTGTGTATATATAGAGTTTGTATTAAAAATAACTGTGAAATTATGTAAACGTATAACAAGATCTTGAAGAAAACAGCACTTTTGCATACATTAGGTACTTTTTTCTTTTTTTTTCTTGTTGTCTATCCCAAGCACATGTAGTTTAGGAAAAAATAGACACAAAGAAAGTACATTTTCTGAGTGACATCACCCTACTAATCCATTATCAATGTTGATTTTTTTTCCAGTAGTGACGATGATGTGGCCAGCTATTTGTGGCCACTCTTTATATGATATCAAGAGCTACTAACAAAAACAACAATATCTTTGATTGATCTCGCAATTTTGGTTCTACAATCTCCTTATGTTTTATTTTATGAGGAAATTGAAAGTGGTTCATAGATACACATTTTATTGTGTATTTGTTGGTGTCACAGAGCAGGGTCATAATCTTGTTACTATATACATTACATATAGAACATCTGGTTCATGCTTGTCTGTGTGGACCTTTAAATTGTTTCAGTTTATGAAAATCTACTCAATTCAGGCATGTTTTGCCTGAATTGTTTAAAACAAATTGGCAGGGACAGCAGAAGTAAGACCATAAGGTTAATTAGGATGTAGTTTGTTGCATGGCCACTGAATATGTCCCTAACAGCAGTCAGTGAAAGCAGTGAATATGAAGTACATGCAGTCAAATTTAACATTGAGGACTAATGCTTATAGTATGGTAACAGCCACATTTGCTCCATTTGTGAACAGAGGGCTACAGATTGACCTGATATTTATGAAGGAGTCTAAATTTATGCTTTGGATATTATCTACAAATATGGCTCTTAATTTGTTTGACATCACAGAAGCATAAAAATTGCAAGTGCTCTGGGCCTCCCTTAACCTCTGAAAAACTCTTTTACCATTTTTTGCTGCTATTATAAGCAATCAAAATACAATATAAGCCAAAGTAGAACTCAATGATCTTAGTACCTTAAATTTGAAAGAGTCATAAAAATTTGTCATAATAAGGGTATTTTTACTAAGTAAATATGGGGTAATAACAAGACATTGCTTTAAAATGTGATGGCTATAATAATGTTAAGGGTCTAGAAATGAAAACCAACATTTTCACTATGAATTGGAAATTAGCAATAAGAATTATTATCTGTAGGCAGATAGGATTTGGTGTAATTTATTTTTTTCTCCATTTTTCTCTTCTTTTTCTGAAAAATATATGTATTATCTTTATAAGGAAGTATAATGCACTAAAAACATCTTTTTAAAAAATCACAATCCCAAAACAGCTGTGTCTCATTTTAGCAAGTAAATATGACTCTGAAATATTACAGTTAAATAACTTTGAAAACATATCAAATTATATTAAAATTGCAATAGAGACCTGCTATGAAATGGGAACCAACTGTAAAACTTTATGCTAAGCTAGTGATGTTTTTGTAAACTAGTCAATTTGTAATTAATGTACAGGTTTCTATATATTAGAGGTAAAGGGGAGAACTGTATGTAATGATCTATAATAAACCTTGGTTCTGATAAATATGTTAATGTGCTACCAAAGAAATATATTTCTGAATTAATACCAAAGTCATAGAAAAGATAAATTATTGGCAGTAGGTGCACAGAAATTTTGAATTCTTTTAGATCTATTTTATATTTATAATAATATATCAATATATTTATAAAGCAGAATAAAACCCCTAATCAAAATTTAGCTCATGTTTTTGTTTGAAGTAACCTTTGGACCCTTAACTATAATATAATTAAAGTTCATAAATGTTATAGAGAGAAAACTTCTAGGCATAGAAGTATGACTTAGAATATCTAAACAAATTAAAGACAAACAAGTAAGCAAATAACAAAGCAAATTAAAACTGGTCATGGATCATTTAGAGCTAGATTTTGTAATTCTATAAAGTTTAAATGTTATGGTAGTCAAAAAGTGCAAATAGAGAAGTTGCGCGGGGGCGGGGGGGGTGTCTATTTTATTGCGCCATCTGGTGGAATTTTTATGTAATTGTAACAGGAAGAATATGGTAAAGACAAACTAAATCAAGTGCCTTTTTATTACTGATTCTGGGCTCTGCTCCGTATATTACACTTATTTTCCTTCATGGTTATTTTCTCTCCTCTCCTAATTTATACTTATGATTGTTTCGTTACTGGCATTCTTGTAGAGGATGAATACTTTTTTTGTTTTTTTTAACTGTACCCATTCTTAAAGATACACTCTACTCAGAGATCAATAAAGAGTGAATTCCAGTCTCCTAGGATCAGTTGCCAAATGTGTCTACGAAGCAGTAATAGAGCATTAGTGTTGATTCATGTTATCCAACCAAACCTGACATTTTCATTCCAATGAAAATTTGCAACAAAATGTTGGTTTTCTAGACATTGCCATTTATATGTTCCCTCTTTATTATCTTTTACTATACTTATTTACTGTGGCTTTACCATGTAGTCATTTGTTCTTTCTCAAATTCAAAATGTTAAGTATCTCAGTAAAATTAAAAAGTATGCCATTATTGTAATATGTTGAAATTTCAATGCTTAAGGCACATTTTCCTACTCTTTACTCATTTTCTTGAATGGAAAAATTAGAGAATATTTAAGAAGGGAAAAACATATCCTAACAAAGCTATAGCCCAAATTTTTATTTTGTAGCTGGAACCGAGAGTTGGGTTAAATCAATAGTGCATAGTGGTTAAAATCATGAATTCTGGAATCAGCACGTGGATTCCAGCCCTGACTCAGCCACTTACTGTTTGGTGTTGGACAAATTTCTTAACTTCTCTGTGCCCTAGTTTTCTCATCTGTAATTCGTGTATCATAATGATACCTATTCCATAAGACCAATATGCTAATTGAATGTTGTTATATGTGAACACTTAGAAAAATATAGTGTGTAACTGGTGCTTGTTACACACTCTAGAACGATTAGCTTTATTATCAACATCATTATTATCATAATCATTACTATTATTATTCTCTAGTTTAACTAAACTATTTTACAAGTGAGCCAGGAGTGTGACTTGCCAAAGGTCAAACATCTAGATTAGGTAACTAGGTTTCTATTGAAGAAAAATAGGAGGAGGAGGAGGAGAAACTAGCCTTGTTGGGGCTTAGATTCAAACTTTTACTTTTTTTGTTGCCAAACATCAAAAGTATACTTTATTTTCTTTATGTTCTTGTCCCATTTTTGCCTTTAAAGTGACAAAACACATACACACATGCCCACCTAGAGTTCTGAACAAACCTTGATCTTTAGATTTTCCAAAACATCTAAACCACCTAGAAAAAGCAATATACCAAAATCTGAAAATAAAAGGTCAGAAAGAAGTTTCTACCAAGAAAGAATGATGGCTCCAAGCAGAAAGTGTATGGTCAACACAGGTCCTGAGATCTAAATAGTAGACAAAGAGGCAACTCCAATTTCATCAAATCATAGCTGATTCTTCTGCTTAAATGTCATCAAATAAGTAAAGCATGGTAGTTAAAAATATAAACTTTTGTGGGTTTAGATCTCAGCCTTATCATTTATTACTTTAGGGATATCAGGCAAATTGATTAACTTTTCTGAGCTTCTTACTCCTCATCTGTAAAATAGGGATAACCAGAGTATCACCATCATGGATGTATTGTGAGAACTGAATAAACCAATCCTTGTAAAGTTTGTAGCAAATGTCTAGCATATGACAATTTCTCAGTATTTAATGTTATTACCACACACCAACACAGAATGATCATACATTTTAGATATTATTATTTATAGAAAAACGGCTTTAAAAAATAGGTAATCTTTCATTCAAATTGTTCAGCTTCAAAATTTTGAAGGAAATTTTGGTACATCCAATTATATAACATCTATCTCTGTCACTGCATTCTTAGAAAAATTTCCCTGGGTAATTAGTTTCCAGGAATATTGCTGAGTTTGCATATAGCCATCCTGTACAGCACTTTTGAGAATAAATATAGCTCAGAGACAGGTTCTCTTACCACAGATTTATATTAATACATTAATTAACATAAAATATCATTAATTTAGTGGTTGTCAAATGACACTGAGAACCCTCAGTTTTACATTTTACAGTGGAGTTTCTCATCTCCGGGGGATCTCTCTTTTCCTTATCAGTGACTAAATATAGAGCAAGCCTTTTCTGCCCTTCTGGAATCAATCTTTTACTTCAAAGTAGCCCAGTAGCCTCACCTGGCCACTTGAAAATCCAAGATTCAAGTGGATACATTTTTGTCAGTTTCTTTCAGAAGAGAAATATTTTTTTTTTCATGTTTTGGCCATGTTTTCCTGTTTATTCCTTGGTGTCGTGGTCTCTCTCTCTTTATTGTCATCATCTGAAGAGCTTTTCTCCAGTCAGGTGTCAGACTCCCTTTTGTGTGGCACCTCCAAAAGAATTTGCTTGCGTTGACCTTAGAAATAAAACAACCAGTTATTTTACCAGCAAAATGTGTTACTTGGGAATGGCAGAGAATAACAATTTGGGACAAGCAAGCTGTAGTGAATCATAGGCTTTTATCAGGTTTTAGGAAATTGGGGAGGGTTGTTTTGAATGAAAGTTCATTGGAGAAGAATGAGTTTGAGGTTGTGGTGGTTTCTTACTGGTTTCAAGAGGTGGTTAGTGCATTCCTGCTGGGGCAGGGAGCTGTCTTTCTTTTCTTAAAAGCAGAAGATGAAATTTCCATGTGAAAAATGTCCTCCCTCTTACTGGAAGAAAAGTAACATTTTTATTATAACGGATAAGAAGTTGAGACCCAGAAAGAATTTTTACAGAGAATTCTATACAAACAGACCGTGTTAACATAATTCATATTTTCCTTCTTCCTGCTGTTTTATACAGGCTGCAACTAGAGCTCTCCCTTCAGGCCTTCCTGACTCTATTCAGATAAGGCTTCCCTTCGTTTATTTTCAAACTTGTGGGTTTTCACTTTTTTCCAATGTATGTAATTTTCTGGATACCAGTGTTCCCTAGAGCTGTTTGAAGTTAACCCCTGAAATTCTGCTCCCCTGATCAATAGATGATCTGTTAGAAATGAAAGTTGTGATTAAAAGTGTTGGGAGGCTGTCTGTGGTAACTGGGATTAACACTGCCTCTGGAATTAAGAGATTTGAGTTTTATTCTGCATCCACCACTTACTTCCTCTGTCATCTTTGGCAAGTCATTTAATCTCACTGAGGTTCAGTTTCTTTAAGGTTAAATGTGATAATAATATCAACTCAAAAGGTTGTTCTAAGTCAAGGATTCTCAAAGCATGGTTTGGGGACCTTAGCAGACCTCAGAAATACTTTCACAAGGTCTATGAGGTAAAACTATTTTCATAACAATACTAAGGCATAATTTGCCCTTTTCACTTCCATTCTCTCAAAATGTAGAGTGCATTCTCCAGTGGCTATGTGACATCACAACAGACTGAATGTAGAAGCAAATAAGAGAACCCAGCTATCTTCTATTTAGCCAGAATTAAAGATGTTTGTAAAAATGTAAACCAATGTCATTGTTATTACTGTTTTTTAAAAATACAGTCATTTTCATTAAATTATGTATTGTTAACTTGTAATGAGTTTATTTTAAATGAATTTATATTTCAAACATTTCTGTTTTAAGTTTTGAAGTTGCAAATATTGATAGATACAATACTCATAAACAAAAGTTGTTAGGATACTCAATAATTATTGAGTGTAAAGGGGTCCTGAGACCTCATTTGAAGGATTTTGAGAACTGTTGTTCTAGGGACTAAAGGCGATGTTATCTCCCAGAATAATGCCTACACAGAGTAGGCATCCAATAAATGTTTTCTAAAATGACATTGGCTGTGATGTGTCAAGAAGAGTGATTTTATTATGCTGTATTTCCTGTCCTTATAATTTGTTAAGTGATACAATGCAAACATTTAAAAAGGGAAAACTAAACTATAATTTCTGTGTTGGGTAGAGACTGATCTGTCTAAATATTTTGATAACATTTGACCAAATAAAAAGTTCAGACACTGTGGGTTTTGTTATTTCCTGGGAATGCTAAGACATAACAAGATGGAAATTCCTTTTAAAACAGTCACAGCTTTATATAGAAACAGGGGATGCTCAGATTGTTCAAGAAATGAGAAATGTTATAAAGTAGTATTTTTTTATTATTTTTTTTTGATGTGGACCATTTTTAAAGTCTTTATTGAATTTGTTGCAATATTGCTTCTGTTTTATGTTTTGGTTTTTTGGCCGGGAGCCCTGTGGGATCTTCGTTCCCTGACCAGGGATAGAACCCGCACCCCCTGCATTGGAAGACAAAGTCTTAACCACTGGACTGCCAATGAAGTCCCCTATAAAGTAGTATTGATTATCCACTTACATTATATTCATTTTGAATGATTATTTAGTATTCAGTCTATTCATTTGGCTGTTCATCTATCTGTCCCTTTCAGTCAACATAGATGCATTGATGACCTACCATTTGCCAGGGACTATGATAATTTCTAACATGCAGTGATGCACAAAATCTACTTCCTGCCCTCATCAACATTACAGTTAGGCTGAAAATAACAATAACAACAAAAACAACAAAAGAAAATGAGTGTAAGCAAGGGTAAGCTATAGATTCTCTAACTTGCTGCTAAACTTAAAAATAGGAGACATAGTTTTTTTTCCAATTACACCTCTGGAAACCATGAATATCATGAAGAAACATAATAGTTTCCATAATAGGAATAGAAAAATGGGATTGGTGAGGGAGAGCAGGATGATGGCAGACCAGCAAATAATGTGTTTTTGCAAAGCATGAATATGTGAAATGAAATTATGACTGCAAAGATCTTGTATGTTTGCAATAATTATCCAGGTGTGGCCCTGCTGATAGTGTTTGGCAGATTTATCTATAGAACAGAAATGGAAAGTTTGCAGAGGATTCTAATTTAAATAAAACAGCTACTCTACGTAGGGAAAAGTGTAAATAGGGGAAAGTGTAAATAACAGCTGGCAGTAGTTATGTGTCTCAAAAATCCAAATACTGTTCTGCTTTTGAATATAGGTTAAAGTAGATCTGATATGCCAGTGCTTTTTTTAGGATCTGGAGTCCGGGAATTCTGTAGAAACAGACTGGTGTGATTTTGTGCTCTGCAGATTGTAGGCACTCTTGTTTATTGGTTTGAACAAAACTACCAGAAATTACTGGGAAAATGTTATTTCAGAAACTTTTTATAGGTTCAGCCTATTCCTATTCCTGTATCAGTTTTTAAAAGTCTACCCCTATTCCTATAGGAAAAGTAAGTCTGTCGGCACATCTATACTGTAGTTGGTGATATTATCACAGTTCCTTCAATAGAGGATGATAGAGCCACTTGAAAATTTTGTGAATATTCTCCTTCCACTTGAAATGAACAGCATTCCTAAAATAACAAGTTCTAATCTATAAGAGAACGTGAACCAACACATAGGCCACTTATCATTCAGAAGAAATATGCAGCTTCAGCCTCTCTA
Organism: Delphinapterus leucas; assembly: GCF_059928025.1. NCBI lineage: Eukaryota > Metazoa > Chordata > Mammalia > Artiodactyla > Monodontidae > Delphinapterus > Delphinapterus leucas. Next base: position 49,659,635 of record NC_143136.1, on the reverse strand, counting down.
TCTTATATATTTCAAGCATATTTGTGTTTTGCAGTTTTGTTATTCTTGCAAAATATGTAACTCTTAGTGATCAGTGTATATTTTGCTTGCCAGTGTTTAGTAAACAAGGCTTTAAGGATCTTAAATTACTTTAGGGAACATCTTTAATTTTGATAATTTCCTAATTTAAGAATGAACAATTACCTGTGGAGTTTGGAAACTGTGCTCTTTTTTGCAGATTGTTAACTCTCCTATTATTTCCAAAAACCAAGTCAACAATCATTCTAGAGTCAAAGATTCTCAGCATTGGAAGGAAATTCAAAATCCCTCTAGCTTAACAATTCACATTTTGCTTGATACCATCTATTGCTGAGCACTTTTGTTGACAGTGAAGTCACTAATCTCTAAGACCCCCAATTCAATCTCGAGATGTCTCTGGTTGTCATAACTTACAAACTCAGCTGTTGGCATCTTCTCTCTAACCACAGTGAGGAGTTGTGCCTTTTCTTTGCTTTCTTATAATGCTCTTTCATCAGTTACCCAGTCCAGAACATTCTTGATCTTTTTAGATATTCAAATAATGAAAAATAAATTTTTCTCTTTGACATTTTATGTTATTTTGTTGGCAAATAAAAATTTAGTGTTTAGCTTTCTTGATACTTATTATTTTTATAAATCCATGCTAGTCCTTTGTTGTAGTTCTTGATCACATGCATGTACTTCCAGAATTTGTAATTTTTTTTAAAAAAAATCAACATCCCCTGGAAATCTCTTTCCATAACTCTACTTCATATTTTTAAAAGTTGCCTCTCCCATTTATCTTCCTTGGGATAAAGAGTGAATTTGTATTTAGAATTGTAGGTTTTTTTCCTTCTAGTCTCACCTAATAGAAACATAATAATAATAGGAAATTTTCAAAGGAATGTGTCTCCCTAACAGTTGAAGCTCCTATCTGTATCTATTTATGTCTACTCCTCCTGGCCGCTCTTATAAAGGAGCTTGTTTCTGTATTCTAACAGATTTATTAGCTTAAACAATTTCCAATGAAAACGTTTTTCCCACTTGCAGGCAAATAAAAATATTGTAACATATTTCATAATTATAGCTTAATTTAGCTGAGATTCTCTACCACACAAACTTATTTTCCTGCTGTTTAAGAGCCTCTGGAATTTTATCTCATGACTGCCTACTCAGAAATGCTGCATTGGAGTGTACAACATAACCTTGGCTAATTCACTTTAAATGCAATTAGCTTCTACCAGGGAATCATGGTAAAAAATATTAAGTAAGGGGATTTTTTTTTAGGTTAAGTATGTCGTGTATTATTTTCATGGTATAACTGAGTTTTTGGTTGTTGTTTTTAAAATCAAATACTGTTTTTCAGGTGACAGAAATGTCAATAGAATTATAATTGACATTCTTCTTGAGTTATACACTCGAGTTATCCACACAAGTTATCCACTCAACCCACTGAACTTCAGTGACCATCTTCCAGTTCTAAGATAATTAAGTCAAAATACTGAGGGTGACAGGGAGAAAGAAATAACCTGCATTCTTGATGACATTATTGTCCCATAAACCATCCCTAGAGCTGCTTTACCTTAGTGCTTACTGTTTTGTGAAATAAAAAATTACCTGATTGTTGTAAGATGTTTTGATTCAGGCCTTCAGATACAGCGAAACGTCCAACATTTTTTATCCTACGGATAAAATCCTTAATTTCTCTAACCCTATTCATTCACTCATGACTGGAGCATCCATTTTGTTTAAATTTTTTCCTCTTAAACTTCTTCCTTTTTAAACTTTAATCATTTCATTTTTATTTCTTTTTTTCCCTACTGCAAGGGGAGAAGACGAAAGCCACTAAAAATTAAAAGGATAATAAATTGAAAGGAGGGATTTTGGGTAATTGTAGCACTCTACTTCAATTATATTTGATAGTGTAGACTCTGAGGAACATAATAGAAACCAAGAACTAGATAGTAATGAATTTTTATTATTTTTCATATCACTGACCAGTATGCTAAGTGCATGTCATACTAAATACATATTATCTTCTAGAAATGGCTGTATCATTTCCCAGAACTTTAAGTAAAAAATACAGCATTAAAAAAAGTATTTGAACACTTTTACAGCTCACAAACAGTAATGCAAAAAACATATTGCTCTTTAAGTTTTTCTGAAAACCAAGCTTAATCTCTATCTTGGGCCCCATTCCACTTATTGGCAGAAATCTTTCTAATCTCTTGCAAGAAAATTCACTTCCAAGGAAATTCATTGATAAAACAGTTTATTTTAGAGGTAAGATTAGTTAGTTCAGGCTTTTTCCCCTTCACCTTTTTTTTTTTTCTGTTGTAGAGGCAGTTTTCTTGTGGCTTTCTTGGTGTTGTGATACTTCACGAAGGACTATATACATCCATACTCATTCCGTGGTGACATATTGTAAGGAATAAAATTACCCCACTATGGACTTTAGTCATTGACATTTCTTCACACTGGCTCTTGTCAGTAAATCCATCATTCATCTTACACTCTTGGTGATGCTCAGCTGTGTTTCCTTAACATGATTTTCCAATCCATTTGGGAGTCACTGGCTTGCCATCAATACCTCCTGTTCTCTTCAAGTGGTACAAGGGATGGTTTACTGCAGTTTTCCTTCATGCAGGGTATTTGAGGATATCAAGGAGACCTGTCTGTTTCTAACATCTCATACAGTGGTCTTATTCCAGAGCAGAACTCAAGACAGATAGGTGAGGCTCTCTCCCGTCCTTTTTGAGATCTAGAATCATGTTTTGGGAAAGAAAGAGATATTTAATATGCTAACTAATAATTAGAAAACTTGAAAGCAATGTAAATATGGTGTAGGAGGTAAGCTGAATATCCTTATTTATCATGAATGTATTAAAATACTGCTAAGTCGAAATTTTCAATACATTAACTTTGCCATTACTAGAAGCTTTTCCTCAAAATGTGTGTTTCCTAAGAATTAGACCTACCAACAATAGTTTAAGTACAGATTTCTTCTTCTTCTCTCCCTACAGCCACATCCCAATCCTCATTAGTTCCTTTTCCTGTCACCCACACAAGTAAATCTTTAAGATGCCTTCCATTACAACCAGATCTCCATGACTAAGCCCTGCTTACAAAGAAAGCAGCGTGTGGCTCCGTCATGATTATTCTCATTTGTACATCTAGGAGAGATTCAAATTTGCAGTTTTTTCCCATGGTAGATAGATCAAAGAAGTACACAGTCCTCTATTTTGTATTTCTTAGTAAATAAAATATAATGCTCATGAATTTGGTTCTAACATATTTTTAAATTTAAAAAAGTAGACTATTGGAAATTCTCTAAGTTTCACTTCTAACCTGAATAAGGAATTTGTTTTTAAAATATTCCTAACATTATTAATCATGGTTCTCAGATACCTCTGGTAAAATTCCCTTTTATAGTCATATAGTCTCTTAAAACTCATAATATATATATTTTTTTACTCTCAGGGAAAATATTAAAGAAAATATGACCACTATTTCAGTTATCCAGTAAATAACATCATCACCTGTGTGCACTTTTCTCAGAAAGCCTTACTTCCTATTATTATAATAAATGGAACTTTACAAATTCCTGGAAAAAACTGTTCAAATATTGTGCTAGCTAGATCTTTATGTTTGCTATTTATTAGCTTTAAAAGAGATAATGGAATTGGAATTGGACATCATCACTGCCAATCATTTCTTCCCCAGGGGAGAAAATTTGAAAGAACAAAACAACTCTCTCCTCTTTGAAGCAGATGTTTGATTTGAAGCAAAATCTGAGTGTACCTGGTCATCTGTAGTTGATACTAGTGTGATAATATTTGAATTTTGTATAATGGTATTTTGAGTATAGCAGCTGACTTCCCTCTTAGCCTCTCTGTATCCTCAGATTTCTACCTCATTGTTTATCATAAAAAAACAAAATTGGGCTTGGATGCCAAAGCTATTCTTGATTTTGTCAAGTACCTAGTATACTCAATTTCTGAGAACATTTTATTGTTAGAGCTCAAAATATTTAGTCCTTGTATCACCTGATATCTATCTCCCTATGATACACACCTACATGGGTTTGCCCATATGGAGCAACAGAGGAAACACACACACACACACACACACACACACACACACACACATTGATTTTCTACAGAAGTCTTTTTCTGGAAAACTGTATACCTACTGGCTATCCTCCTGGATTTTTCCTTTGCTAGATTACTGTCCTTTTTCTCTTCAATCAGTTCTATCTGAAATATTTGCAGGCCCCCCACTATGTTGTTGACACCCTAGGAAATAACTCTAAATGTAGATTAATATATACACATTAAGTTAAATCTATCTTTTAAATGCCTTTCAAAATATGAAAGAGTTTTTATATTTGCCATCAGAAAGCCTCTCCCTTTTTTTATCTGTCTGTATCAAAAGAAAAAATACACCTGAATGCCTTCACAACTGTATGAGTATTCGATTGCCATAATAATACTAAGTAACAAGCCACTACAAAACCTCATCAGCTTAGAACAATAAACATTGATTGCTTGCACATTTGGAGTCAGCTGGGGATTGGTGAGATGCTTCTGCTGATAAAGGCTGGATTTGAGCAAAATTCTAGAGTTGGCTGGCTATTGGCTGATCTAAGTGTGCCTCTGGCTGGGATGACTAGAATGGTCAGCTTCACTTTCTAATTTATTTTCTTTTGAGATAAGCCAACACTTGTTTTGGCTATTTCTAGCATATTCACAAAAAGTGTGGCAAGCACTCAGGAGCATAAGAAAGCAAGTGCAAATACGTAAGCATTTTGCAAGCCTCTGCATGGACATTTACTAACATCCCGCTGTCTAAAGAAGTTCATATAGCGAGGCCTAGAATCGGAATGGCAGGGTACTACAAAGTGACATAGCATTGGGAAAGGATGCAGACAAAGGTGAAAATTTGGGACCAATTTTGCAATATATGTATAAAAGCTTAAGTCAGAAAGCATTAAAAGAGAGTCTGTGAATTATATACCAGAAGCTCAGGAGAATTTAAAAAATGGAATAGATAATGGCTTCTATAACAAATGAGCTCATGTTTATTGTTTATAGTGGTTTTAAAATTCAAAAACTTGTTATTGACTATTTGCATAAGCCACGGATATTTTACAGGTTGGTTAATAGTTGACCTGAATTTCAGCTTGACTGTAATTTTGCAATAGACATTATGAGGGAAAAAGGAGAATTCAAAACTACCAGGTGATCAATTAAACCCAGAGAGGAAAAATCAAACATAGGCATAAAAATTTTTACTATAAAGAGCTAATGACCCTGAAATTAGGTTAAATATTTTTAGAGTGGTTCAGAATCTGTTCCTAATTTTTTAGCTTTTTAGGCTAGCACTGTAAGAATCTTTTCAGGATAAATCTAGAAATATGACTCCTTTCTTTCCTCCCTCCTCCTTCCCTCCCCCACCCTCTATTTCCTTCTCTCTACTTGTGGATCAGGGAGGAAGTGTCCATCATCATTATACAAAGGAGAGGGGTAAACTGACCTCTAAGCAAAAATGCAGGTTATACCATAGGGTGCCAGGAATCTCAGTGATAGTCCTTATCAGTCCAGTCTCCAAAAATTGAGGTAAGCATCTAGGTTTCATTGCTAGTCTCAAAAATAAATAACATTTCATTTTTTGTTCTCACATTAAGAGTAAACAGTACGTAATGTACCAAATGTTTCATCTCAAAGGGAAACATATTCACGTAAAATTAGCACCAATTTTAGCTGTTTTTGCAAAAGAACGCATTTTTCTCAAGAGTGTGAGAAACCCTCACAGCCTTGAGTGCACTGAGGACAAACCTCAAAATATGGGAAATATAAAATTTTGCTACTAACACAGTATTTGAAAGAGAGTGGATCTAAGAAAAGTGACGATAGGGATCAAGGAGTCAAATATGGATTATAAATAAAAATCCTTGGAAATAATGCCTTTGAATGGTGAGTTTTTTGATATGTCATTTTTATTTAGTTGGAACTTTATTTTATCTCATAGATAAAATACAATTGAAAATGCCCTGCTATTGATATTTACCTATAATATATGGCAGATAAGAGTTTTTAAGATACTATTTCTAGCCCTTTAAAAAGCTATGTTAGTTCTTAATATGTTTTAAAGATTAAAGTGGATTAAAAGCCATATTTCTAACAAATATCAACAACAATAATGGCCACTAAAGCAGCTCCAAATTTACAGTGAAAACTTTGGAGCAAAATATTTTCTTCTTTTTTGTTTGTTTAGCTAAATATTTTCAATCAACCCTATTGAGGTATAATTTAGATTAAATAACGTGCTCAAGTTTTAAGTATATAGACTGAGAAATTTTGACAAATATAAACACTCATGTAACTATCACCCAAATCAGTATATGGAATATTGACATTACGCTAGAAAGTTTCTTCATGCATACTTAGTTAATTCTCCACCCCAGGAAACCATTCGTTTCTAAGATTATAGCTTAGAAACTTCATATATGTATGTGCACTTTTGTGTTTTGCTTCTTTTCGGTTATAGACTACTTTTGACATTAATCTAGCTTTTTCTTATATCAATAGTTTATTCGTATTGTGAAGTAATATTAACGTGCATAAATGTATCCTTACTTGTCAACATACATGTTGATGAGTAAACGAATTTTTCCAATTTTTTCTATTATGAATAAACTGCTATTAACACTTTTGTACAAGTCTCCCATGGACATATGTTTTCATTTCTCTTGGCTAAATAAATAATAGTGTATTGAGTTACAAGAAAATGCCAAATAATTTTCCAAATTGGTTATGTTATTTTATACCTCCAGCAGGAAAATGTGTGTGTTCCAGTTGCTCCTTATTCTTTCTAAACCGTGGCATATCAATTTAAATACTTAGCGGCTATAAAGTGGTATATCATTGTGATTTTAATTTGATTTTCTCTGATGACTAGTAAAAGATATTTATATATTCTTGGTGCAACTACTTGGTCAAACACATGCATTGTGAATATTTTCCCTCAGGCTGCTGTTTACTTTTCATTTTCTTAATGGTGTCTTTTGAAGAATAGATTTTTTTTTATTTTAAAAGAGTTTAATTTGTCAATTTTTTAATTTACTAATTTTATTCTTTGAGTCCTAAGAAAAATTTGCTTATCACAAGATTGCAAATATTCTATTGGTTAGTTTTTTCCTGGAAGTTTTATAGTTTTTATCATTTATGGCTAGTCTATAATGTCTTTTGAGACAATTTTTGTGTTTTTGTGTTTGGTGTGATGTAATGGTTGAAGTTCAATTTTTTTTTCTTATGGATATCAAGTTATTCTAGAATCATTTGTTGAAACACAGTATTTCCTGATTAAATTACCTTGGCACCTTTGTCAAAAATCAATTGACCGTGTATGTGTGGGTCTATATCTGGATAATCTATTTTGTTTCACTATTGTCTTTCTTCATGCAAATAATAAATAGTCTTTACTCAGGTAGTTTAAAAATAAATCTTTTAAAAAGGTAGTGTAAGCCCTCTTAGCATGTTTATTTGTTTATTTTCTGAAGGCTTTGGCTATCTTACACCCTTTGAGTTTCTATATAACTTTTAAATAAGTTTATCAGTATCTGCATAAAATATTGCTAGGACTTTCATTTCAAGAGAAGCACAGAGAATAATAGAACAGTTTTATTCTCCCACATACAACAACCAAAAAAATGAACAAAATCTGTGAAACAGCAGTTTGAAAGACAATGGCTATCAGACATTGAAGAACAGTGAATCTGAAGAGAGGAAACTAATTTGGGCAGCCCTAAGATTGTCCCACGTTACAGCCTTGAAAAGTTTTCCAGGCAATGACATAGGGAGGGGAACACAGGTGGAAATCATTGGATTCCCTGAGTTCAGGCTATGGAGCTGAGAGTTTGAAGAGCAAGGTAACTAGAGTTCACAGGCCAGACTATCAGAGAGGAGAGAGCTACACTAAAAGAGAATTCTGGAAATCTGCAGATGGTCCCTTTGAGTACTCAGCTCAGGACTGATCAGTGCATTTGTGTGAGAAAACTACCTGACTTAGGGGAAAGAACCACCTGAAAGCATTAGAAGTAACTTTGCTCAGCACTCTCCCAGGACTGAGAATGGTGCCTCTTCACACCAACCAGACTGAAAAATTTCAAGTTTCATGAGGATCTGGGTAGAGCATACAAAAGTGTCTTGCCTCAGTGGTGGGAAATTATTAGCTCTAGACCGAACATTGTTTCACTCCCACCTAATAAAGCTAAAAGCAAGACACACAGTAAACAAACTGTTTCTATATAACTTAATTGTGTCCCAGAATAACATTCAATAATATTGAAAAAAAAAAAACAGTATATAACAAGATAAAATTTACAATGTCTAACATCTGATCATAATTGCAAGGCACATGAGGAAGCAGGAAAAATATGCTCCATAACGGAGAGAAAAGGCAATCAAAGCATACCTAGAACTGATGCCTATTTCAGAATTAGCAGGAAAGGACATTAAAACCATTATTATGATTGCATTCCAAATATTCAAAAAGACATGTTGAGATAAATAAGATATACAGGAATATCATATCGAAATTTCAGAGATAAAAAATCTTCAAGTGTATGATGAAAAATATACTGCTTGGGATTAAAGTCAGATTAGACATTGAAGAAGAAAATACTATTGAACTTGAAGTCACAGCAGTAGAAATTATCTACAATAAAACTTGGGGAAATAATAATAAACAGTATGAAGGATCAGTGAGCAGTAGATGAACCTCAAGCAGCTTAATTTATATTTAAATGGATTATCTGAAAGAAAAAAAAAAGAGAAAGAGGGACAGAAAAAAATATTTGAAGAAACAGTGACTGAAAATTTCCAAATTTGATGAAACATGAAAAAACTTACACCAAGCCATCTTAATTAAATTGCTTAATCCCAGTGATTTAAAAAAGGAGTCTTCAAAACAGCCAGAGTAAAAGACATATTATGAACTAAGGAACAAAGACAAGAAAGACATCTGATTTCAGACCAAAAAATGCAAGAGGGAAGACCAAAGATCAACATGTTTAAAGTATTAAGACATACTGTCTACAAAGAATTTTATACCAAGCACTAATGTCTTTTGTAAAAGGAGGTAAACTATTCCTTTGGACATACAAAAATATTTAATGAATTTCTTCAGGAGGAAGGAAAATGATGTCACACCAAAGTACAGATCTATACAAAAAATGAAGATTATCAGATATGGTGATTTTATGGATGGATATATACTTTATTCTTGTCATTTAAATCTCATTAAAAGATAATCAGAAGTTCAAAAAAATAATAATAATGGAAATGGGGTTTATAACAAAAGTAAAAAGTATGACAACAATAGGACACAAAGTGGAAATGTAGAAACTATATAATGGAGAAATAGTATAAAGTATACAATTTTAATGTTCTTATCATGAAGTGGTGTAATAGCACTTGAAGATGGATTGTGATACATTAAACATGTGTAGTATTGCCTCTAAAGCAACCATAAAATAACACACACACACACAATTTTAGTTAGTATGCCAACGTTAGAGTTAAATAAAAGCAACAAAAAAGAGAGTTAATACAAGACAAACTAGATAAAAAGGAAAAATGGATGGGACAGAAAAAAATAGGACAAATAGAAAACATAGCAAGTTATTAAATATATACCTAGCCATATCAATAATCAAGCTAAATGTAAGTGGTCTAAATATGGAAAACAGAACGTAGAGCTTGTCAGATTGGATAAGCAAGTACTCTGCAACTATATGCAGCTTACAAAAAAATGAATTTCAAATATAAATATACAACTAGGTTAATAATAGAAAGATAGAAAACAGTCTAGCATGTTAAAATAATTAAAATATATTTTTGTGGCTATACTAGTATATATTCATGTGCCTCTAATGATATAAAGTCTTTGAGGGATAACAAATTTGGGGACGTTAATAGGATGAAGAGTGTATTGAATGTGAGAAAAATAGTATATAGAGGGTTAGAGGGAGCTAAGATAAAAAATAGATTACAGGGCTTCCCTGGTGGCGCAGTGGTTGAGAGTCCGCCTGCCGATGTCAGGGGACACGGGTTCGTGCCCCGGTCCGGGAGGATCCCACGTGCCGCGGAGCGGCTAGGCCCGTGAGCCATGGCCGCTGAGCCTGCGTGTCCGGAGCCTGTGCTCCGCAACGGGAGAGGCTGCATCAGTGAGAGGCCCGCGTACCACACACACAAAAAAAAAGATTACAGAAAGAATATTTTTTACTTTTAAAGACATTGATACATGACTACATGATACTTAATTTTATCTAAAATTTAGCAATATAAAGCAGTTCATTTGAAATTTAAATAACTGCCTTTGAAGAAAACTGAGTTTTCATATCTGTCCTTTTTAGATCCTTCAAAGAAAAGAAAGGTTGAAAATGTACATGTTTTACTCCCTTTGCTCATTAATTTTTAAAGTCTTATGTTTGAAATACCTGCCTTACAATGATGTTTCACCTGATTGGTTATAGCAGCCACATTACTGTCACGTCACTAAACATGGTGCTTCAGAGAGTTGATTAATTTTGAATAGTTGGTTAGAGATGAGAAAACAAGGATAGGTTGATTTTAGGATGAAGAATCTATGTGGAATTAATAACATAATCTTCAATTTCAGGCAAAAATTGCCTATGTGCAGCATTTATGATAATCCCAGAATCGCTGGGGTGATTTGCCCAAAAGGCATATTGATAAAGTAGCTAAATTATTTCAGACATCAGAGACAATAATTAATGTTTCATTTATTTTCACCAAGCTGGAGAAAATGTATTTGTAAGCCAATATTTGGAAAATAGGGGAAGTATTACATATAATTCATAATTTTAGTATTTCATAATTTTAGTTCTAACAGTTTTTCTTTGAGAATAAAACAAAAAATGTAATCACATTTTATAGCTTTCAATATTCTTTCCAAGTATATAGTTTGCCTGTATAATCATTAATATCACCTTAGAATTTTTATTCCATTTATATCTTAAAATATGGAGCTTTCCTTTGGATGCCTGTTAAAAATATGGCATGATAGAAGACCAGATTTATTAGCAGGGACTAGGAAGTTGGTTTGGATCATAATATTTAAAGCTCCATATTGTTTGAAAAAGAAAAGGGGGCAAGAAAAAAAGAATGGAGATAAGAGAAGGAAGTGGAAGCCTTACATTTAAAGTGAAGAGGAGACCCAGGGGGAAAAAAAAAATGTGGTTTGCTGTTTTAGCTTCTTTCCTATTCCAAGGTCTTTTTTCCTTTTTTTTTTTTTTTTTTTAATTCACATCTTCTACCCTTTGTTTTATCCTTCATTCTTTAGACTTTGTAGACTAGGGTTCGGAGCTGAATATTCTCAATCAGTATACTGAACTCAGAAATCCTGTGGCTACTACCCTAAAGTTTAAACCCACTCCTATTGAGTTAACATCCCCTAAACCTTAGAATAGTTTAGCTTTTTCACTGGGACATTTGTCTTGGTTGACAATACATGACAATACATAGAAAACTCATTCTTATTGTTGCAATCCAACACAAAGTTATTAGGTGTTTATTGAGAATAAAATACTAACATAGTCTATAGAGTCAAACCAATAAGGCCTAATACCAAATATTAACAATATTAACACATCCAATAGTATAAATATACCCTAATATATGTCTCACATGTTTAAAAATAACCATCTGATTTAAAATAGCTAGCCTGGACAGCATGTTCTATCCAAAAGCTTTACGGGGCTGAAACATTATACCACATGCATCCTTTTATATTTGTTGTCAATGTTCTCTAGCTAAAGACTACCAGAAACACACCTACAGTTAAACAGGTTGGGTTTATTACTCATTGAAGTTAGTGAGAATGGAACTCCGGGGATAATCATGGGACATTTCAGTAAGGGGATGTTAAAAAGGACTTACAGAATTTAGGCTCTGATAGGGTGTTTGGGGGGACAGTCTAATGGAGTAGGGGTTCACTCTGAAATGGGAGCATTCAGAAAGCAGGGGAAATTTTGATGATAGTGTTAGTGGAAGAGGGTCTGGAGACCCCTCCTTCCGTGGGCCTCGGTTCTTGGTAAGGGTGCAAAGGAGGAGGTCTTATCCGTTGCAAGAGAATCTATTGAAGATAAGGAGAGAACAGAGAGAACACCTCAGGAGAGAGGTGGGCCAGGCCAAGGAAGGCAACGGCTCCAGAGGGCTGAGGTGTAGCGTTTTTAAGGCAAGGTTTTTTGCATAATCCAGGAGGCTGCTGATTGACAGTCTTAATTGAGAGAGGCAGGTTATATAGCAAGAGGCGCTGCTGTGCATGTCCTTCCCATAATTCAGTCTATTATAATTAGATGTATGTATTCATAGAATATTTATGAACATTTAATGAGCCCAGTGGCCGCCAAAGATTATCTAAGCCCATGATAGCGTGAGGTGTGCGCATGTGCCAGAGTGGGGAAAGTCCCTCCAGTCTGTCAGTGGGGGATATTTCCGGTCCACTGACCATTTTGGAGTAATGATGGGGGCGTGTTTGGGGTGGGGTTGGCCAATAGCTTAGGCAGCTATTGGACATTAAGCCAACGGGGCTGCCTCTTGTTGCTCATGGCTAACTTACTGCCTAGCAATAGGATAGCTCATTAAATCTTATCTATAGATTGAGGAGACTAGAGCAAAGCTAAAGCCTTAGTTGATAAATAGGCAGCAGTCACTCATATTAGCCTGGAGTGGGGATGTTTGAGATTTTGTGTCTTGGACAATGCTCACGCCTTATGTTCAGGAGTAATAATAAAGTGGTCACACAGTGCCCTTGTCTGATGTTGATGTTCTGTGAAATTTTTTTTATGTTCAACAAGGGATCACCAAGACCTGGCTCTGATGTGAGGTCAGAGCCTGAATGTCAGGGGCTGATTCTCTTTCTCCATTTAAACATGGAGTCTGTTTCTTAAGTGTCCTGGGACATAGTGTACAATTACTTTTTCTTCATAACAATAGCAAGGATATATTTTATTTTAAATCTTATCTCTTCTTTATCATATTATAAAGTTCAGCTTCATGATAGGCACTCAATAAATAATAGGTGAATAAAAAATGAGTGAATAAATGAATAAGTATTGAAATAGACACATAAACCAGAGGTCAGACTCAAAATGAGTTGAGAAGGGAAAAGAATCAAACACTCATCCAAATACTTTGGTCCTAATGTTGTTAGCTGAAAACTGGCTTTGCCTCTTGGAGGGTGTCTAGCCAAAAGACACAGCCAAGGTAAGGATTGGGAGAAGGAAGGATTTATTATTACTTGCAGCAAGAGAGGAGAACACCAGGGACCTTCCTCAAAGCAGTGTCTCCCTGAACAGCAAAATTGGGGAAGTTTTAAGCTAAGAGTACATGCCTATTCATGCAGGGGCTTGAGCAGAGGAGAATTCAGCATAGAATTGGGGCAAAGGTCGACAAAGTCCAAGCCTTAGTTGATGGAAGTCATGAGGGTCAGGAAAGGTCAACACCATCATTCCTTAGGTTCTGACTAGTCTGGGGTCTCAGCATGTAGTTAACATTCTCCATCCTGGTGGGGGCTTAGGTCATGCAGAACTCAAAGATATGTATCAGATTGTTATGTATATCACTTGAGGAGGAGCTAGGACAGTTTTATCCCCATACTATCGTTCATCGACTGCTTTTCCTTTGTTCCTGCATTCCCTCACTTCCCTTAAGGTTAATTACTGAGACCTGTTCAAGGGCAAGGCTTAGATCACAAAATGGCTTAGGCCAAAAAGGCTTCTGTTATGTCAAGAAAGCCATACCTGGTTTTCTTTCTCTGGGAACCCCCTATCCCATCTGCTTACAAAATTGCAATATGACTTGGGGAAATTTTATTGAAAAGATAATAATAATAATAACTAAAAATAATTAACATTATTAAGCACCTGTTGTATTCCAGGCCACATTATCTCTCCAGTTCCCAAACAACTCTTTAAATGAAGAATTATTTTAACCGTAAAACCAATATTTGGAGAGGTTCCATCAATATTCCAAGGTCATGAAGATAGTAAGGAGTCAGCTCAGCATTCTAACCTAGGAGGTCCCTCTCTCAGATCCTTACTTCTTCTTTATCCTTGAACCATTACATTTGTCATTTGTTCCCTGCTCTCAAAGCTAAATATATTGCTAATAGCCAGACAATTGCCATATTTAATAGCCTTTTTTTCAAATGCAGTGCTACTTCACTGCTCTAGGTTTCAAACTGTACTGGATTCTCAACTACCTCATCTCTGAGTTACTCTTCTGGTTCTCCTCCTGTCTCTTTATTCCTTTCATGACTTATTTTGTTAACATTTCAATGTCCTTGAGTTCTGCCCTCCATCCTAAGCCTTATTTTTAGTCTCTCTCCCTGTATAATTTCACTCCCACAATTTCAGTTACTACCTATCTTTCCAGTTCTGTGTTATCAGGTCTCATGTTGCATCTGAGTTCCAGTTCTGCATTTTCAGGAGCCTATTGCTCATTTCCACGTGCATCTAATAACAAGATTCTACCTCCCCCACCCCATCTCTCTCTTTGTCTCTCCCTGTCCACCACCACTACTAAATTTCTTTCATTTTCTATCTCCCCATTTCACTTAAATTAATCTGCAAAGTTGCCTGAACACACTTTTAGAAGCAAAGCAGTACCCATTCTTATTCCTCATATTCAATTGGTCATCAAAATCTATCATTTCTACTTTTCACACATCGCCATTCATTATTGGACACTTTCAAGAGCCTCCTTACAGATCTTCATCTCTTCAGTAAAATTAACCCTCTCCATTGTACTTAAAGCACAGATCTAATAATTCAGGTTTGTTCCCACTTCAGAATAACCTTGGAAGGCTTCATAAGATTTTTAACTATTTGATCTTAACCCGACATTCCAAATTCACTTTCACTACTTTTTCCTGAAACTGTGATATCTGCCAAATTTTTTTGTTGAAACAATCAAGCCATTTCATTTTCTCTTTACCATTTCCACCATATGGATTCTTCTGTCTTAACTTGGCCTTTTTGAAAATTCTACTCATGTTAAACACCAAGATTTACTTAATGCTTCTAATATTCTAAAATTATACTAAATCCTTTCCATGAATTTCCTCATTTAATCTTCAGAATCACCCTGTGAGGAAAGCACTTTTGTATTCACAGGAAAATTAAGACCTAGTGTGGATGAATACCTTGCCCATGGATATACCACAATCAGGTAGTGAAGCTGGTATTGGAACCCATGCTTTTCATTACAAGCTATAAGTATACTTCTCCTCTGTAATTCCTTTCATAGTCCCCATCTGCCAGTGCACCCTTGACCACTGAATATACATGTAAGCTTATGCTGAAGACTTTGAATGCTTGGATTGTGGTCAAAACTTAGAGAACTGCTATGTTGAGTAATTAAATTGAGCATCTGGAGGACAGCCACTATATGTCATTCATATTCAAATCCAATATTAGCCCATGGTATATAGAAAGCCTTGTTGAATGAATAATAAGTAAAGAGATGATCTATAATAAAGAAAACACAATACTTTGGTTGCTAATATAGTTTTAATGTATTTATTTTCTAGTTCAAAATGGTGAAATACTAGAGAAAAATATCATTTTTTCCTGTAAGCTTTCTTCTATAAATTACGAGTCCTCTGATTTCTTTCTTTAACATTCCACACCCCTTACCAAATCTATCTAAGAATAAAATTTATGTAAAATGAAGAAGAGGGCCTTAAGTGCCTTTTCTGAGTCCATTACTATTCCTCTTTTTCATTAGTGTTAAAATGTTCACTTATCTCACTGTTTTGGAATTTTCTTAGTAGTCAAGTATTTTCTTGGCAAATAATGTGAAATTTATGAAAAAAATTATACAAGCAATCCAAAGTTGCAAGTAAAAAGTTGCATTAAAACATCCATGAGTAGATAGACAACCAATTACATTCCTGTACTTTTCATCTACTGACCAGTATACATTGTTATGGGGAAAGGATTATCTATGACATAGAAATATCACTCTTTTCAGTAATGCTCTTAAAGCCTTAGACATGTTCAGACCCTAATCACCTGGACAGTGGAAAACCAATTTTTTAACTTGACAGGAAAGATTCTTCTATAACAGGTTCAGGAGTCAATACAGAAGTTATAGTATACAATGTTTATCTCTCTTTACTCACCTCAAAAACTTCATCTTTGCATGTATGGTATTAGGTAGCAAAAAAAAAAAAGTCAAGGGACCAGGACTTTCACAAAACAATCTTATATGACTGTAAAGATTTTAAAAATTCTAAAACAGAGGTTCTAAAATCTGACTTCCACAAAATCACCTAGGAAAATTTTAAAATACATATTCTGGGGCTTCTTCCTGTATCTAATGAAACACAATCATCAAAGAGGGCATCCAGGAAATATATATAATTTTCTCCACCTCAGCATTTCAAGCTCTTATGCACAAATGCCCTTTGAACCACTACCCTACTATAACTCATTTAAGACAGAACACAAATGAGAAATCAAAAGAACTATTATAGTCAGCTAGACTGTACTTCTTAGTATGGAGAATATTTTGATAAATTGAGAGAAATAAGTATTAAATCCACCAAATGCTTTTAAATTCTTGGCCACCATGAAGACATATGTGCTAATTCTCTATTTATGCCTGGAACTGTCTGAATTTGTGCTAAACCTGTTTTATCATCTCCCATCTGAGCTGGTTTAAGAAGCAGGCTGGGTGGTTATTTGTCTGGTTAGTCTAACATCGCTCAGTTATAAAAAATTGATCAGAATTCATCTTAGGACAGTTCTGAGTGTGTTTCAAAGCGATATTTTGGTAAACTTCTTGCTTGTTTTGCTGGAGTGAGGAAGGGTGGGCACTTACTTGATAACCATGCCTCTGACGAATTCCAGAACAGGCATCATCCGTTATTACTTCTGACTGATAGTTTGATGTGCAAAAACCTCATTAATCAAAACTCTAGATTGGAATACAGGATAATTAAGATCTATGAAAAATTACTCTGTACTATCCGGAGTGTAAATATTTCAGAATATCTAAAGTATTTATTTATTTTTACTGGCAGTTATTTATTAATCATGTGTGCTTGTTTTCTTTAATCACATTTATAGAGTGCCTATAAAATGTGTCTAATTTTGTTGGAGTTAAAATTGTTCAAGAACGCAAATTTTCCAAGAATTTATAAGCACAATTAATTATTAAAATTAGTTGAATAAACTATTTGCAAATAATTCCTATCTATTTATTAGATCATGCTCTGTAAGAACATATTCTGGGAGCATTTCTGCAGTCCATATTTTAGCTAATGTTCATATTGGGAATAAAAAAAAGTAAATAAAATGTAAAGACTCCCCCAAGTTATTCTTTGATAATTCTCTGATAATTTTTCATATCCAAATATCATTTTTTAATATTCATAATTCCTAATATAAATGTTTATTTTCATTTTTAATATAAGTATATTATGTGGTTATATTTTGAGATTTAATTTTTTCTTTTAAATCTTCATTAGTTGCTGGAGTTGAGCAGATTCATGGGGACAAGATGAGAAATATGCCCAGCTACATCTGTGTGTTGCTCTAGAAGATAATAGGAAAACTCGTGATTGTTTATCCTATGATCTGGGCTGAAAATATTTCACTGCCCTCTCCTGTGATATGGTGAACATTATCTTGATATGAGTAAACTTGCCTGTGATTCTGTAAGTCAGACTCTCTGTTACCCTAGGGTCCCAAGTACCTATCACTGGTAGGTAGGCATCTTTTTATTATCTGTATTAAGATTGAATTGTTCAAAATTTTACTGTTGATTATTCTCTCTTTGTGTTTGCTTGGATAATTTCCAAAGAGAGAAATATTGAACAGAATAACATTCTTGCCAAATAGTTTTTAAACATTATTTCATTAATAACTATTAGGGAGGTAAAAAGATAGTTAATACTCTTTCTTCTTAAATAACCTTTTTCTGTGTGTAATGGGTGAATGATTGTCTCAGGAATACAATCCTCAGGCCTGTACTGTTATGTAGCTGTCAGGATATTGAACACAGTGACACTGACGTTTATGCTCATTTAAAGTATTGATTCTCTTATGAGACAAAGCAAATGACACAATTCTTTACACTTATATTTTGTTTGCTTATTTCACTCTTAATCTATTTGATTGGAGAGTCACGTTTGTGATCTTTCCTAACATGACATTTTATATTTGTAGAGAATTCTTTTTTCCAGTATCATCACTGAAAATTTTAAATGGATTTAAAGTTAGTTCTATGGCTTGAGAGATGAAAGTATGATATAGTTCTCTGTGGTTACTGTTCATTCTGTGCTTCACTATTTTAACTAAATCCACTTTCAACGAGATACTTTTTTCTTTTCCATTATGGTTTATTTCAGGATACTTAATATAGTTCCCTTTGCTATACAATGGGACCTTGTTGTTTATCCACTCTATAAATAGTAGTTTGCATCTGCTAGTCCCAAACTCCCAATCCAACCCTTCCCTGCTCCCCCTCCAGCTTGGCAACCACAAGGCTGTTCTCTATGTGCGTCTGTTTCTGTTTCATAGATAAGTTCATTTGTGTCATATTTTAGATTCCACATATAAGTGATATCATATGGTATTTGTCTTTCTGTTTCTGACGTACTTCGCTTGGTATTATCTCTAGGTCCATCCATGTTGCTGTAAATGCCATTATTTTATTCTTTTTTTTATGGCTGAGTTATATTCCATTGTATATATACACCACATCTTTACCAATTCATCTATTTATCCATTCATCCATTGATGGACATTTAGGTTGTTTCCATGTCTTGGCTATTGTAAATAGTGCTGCTTTGAACATGGGTGCATGTATCTTTTCGAATTATAGTGTCACCCATATATATGCCCAGGAGTGGGATTGCTGAGTCATATGGCAACTCTATTTTTATTTTTATTTTTGCTGTACACGGGCCTCTCACTGTTGCAGCCTCTCCCGTTGCAGAGCACAGGCTCCGGACGTGCAGGCTCAGCGGCCGTGGCCCACGGGCCCAGCCGCTCCATGGCATGTGGCATCTTCCCAGACCGGGGCACGAACCCGTGTCCCGTGCATCGGCAGGCAGACTCTCAACCACTGCGCCACCAGGGAAGCCCTTTGAGGACGTTCCATACTATTTTCCATAGTGGCTGCACCAATTTACGTTCTCACCAACAGTGTAGGAGGGTTCCCTTTTCTCCACACCATCTTCAGCATGTGTTATATGTAGACATTTTTAGTGATGGCCATTCTGACTGATGTGAGGTGGTACACACACACATTGTAGGTTTGATTTGCATTTCTCTAATAATTAGCGATGTTGAGCATCCTTTCACATGCCTATTGGCCATCTGCTTGTCTTCTTTGGAGAAATGTCTATTTAGGTCTTCTGCCCATTTATTGATTGCGTTGTTTGTTTCTTTGTAATTGAGTTGTATGAGCTGTTTGTATATTTTGGAAATTAAGCCCTCGTTGGTCACATCATTTGCAAGTATTTTCTCCTGGTCTATAGGTTGTCTTTTCATGTTGTTTACGGTTTCCTTTGCTGTGCAAAACCTTTTAAGTTTGATTAGGCCCCATTTGTTCATTTTTGCTTTTATTTCTGTTGCCTTGGGAGACTGACCTAAGAAAACATTGGTGCAATTTATGTAAGAAAATGTCTTGGCTATGTTCTCTTCTAGGAGTTTTATGGTGTCATGCTTTATTTTAAGCCTTTAATTCATTTCAAGTTTATTTTTGTGTATGGTGCGAGGGCGTGTTCTAACTTCATTGATTTACATGCAGCTGTCCAACTTTCCCAGCACCCCTTGCTGAAAAGACTGCCTTTTTCCCATTTTATATTCTTGCCTCCTTTGTTGAAGATTAATTGTCCATAGATGTGTGGATTTGTTTCTGGGCTGTCTATTCTGTTCCATTGATCCATATGTCTGTTTTTGTGCTAATACCACACTGTTTTGATTGCTGTAGCATAGTATTGTCTGAAGTCTGGGAGGGTTATGCCTCCTGTCTTGTTCTTTTTCCTCAGGATTGCTTTGGCAATTCTGGGTCTTTTAGGATAACATATAAATTTTAGGATTTTTTGTTCTAGTTCTGTGACAGATATCATGGATAATTTGATAGGAATTACATTAAATCTGTAGTTTGCTTTAGGTGGTGTTTCATTAATATTTAACAATATTAGTTCTTCCAATCTAAGAGCATGGGATATTTTTCCATTTCTTTAAATCATCTTTACTTTGCTTTAAGAATGTTTTATAGTTCTCAACAAATATGTCTTTCACCTCCTTAGTCAGGTTTATTCCTAAGTTGTTTTTTGTTTTTTTTGATGTGATTTTAAGAGGGATTGTTTTTTACTTTTCATTTCTGATACTTCATTGTTAGTGTAAAGAAATGCAACCAGTTTCTGTATATTAATCTTGTATCCTGCTACCTTGTTGAATTTGTTTATCAGTTCTAGTAGTTTTTGTATGGAGTCTTTAGGGTTTTCTATATATAGTATCATGTCATCTACATATAATGACAATTTTACCTCTTCCCTTCCAATGTGGATATGTTTTATTTCTTTTTCTTCTCTGATTGCTTTGGCTAGGACTTCCAATACTATATTGAATAGAAGTGGTGAGTGTGGGCATCCTTGTCTGCTTGCATATTTTAGTGGGAAGTCTTTCAGCTGTTCACTATTGTTATGTTGGCTGTGGGTTTGTCATAAATAGCTTTTATTATGTTAAGATGTGTTCCCTCTCTACCCACTTTGGTATTAGTTTTTATCATGAATGGATGTTGAATCTTATCAAATGATTTTTCTGCATCTATTGAGATGATCACGTGTTTTTTGTCTTTTCTTTTGTTGATGTGGTGTATCACATTGATTGATTTGCATATGTTGAACCATCCTCATGACCCTGGGATGAATCCAACTTGGTCATGGTGTATGATCTTTTTTATGTGTTGTTGGATTGGGTTGGCTATTATTTTCTTGAGAATTTTTGCATCTATATTCATCAAAGATATTGGCCTGTAATTTTCTTTTTTGGTAGTGTCTTTGTCTGGTTTTGGTATCAGGGTGATGGTGGTTTCATAGAATGACTTTGGGAGTGTTCTCTGCTCTTCAGTCTTTTGGAAGAGTTTGAGAAGGATTGGTATAAATTCTTCCCTGTATGCTTGGTAGAATTCCCCAGTGACCCCATCTGGTCCTGGACTTTTGTTTGCAGGGAGTTTTTTTTTTATTAATTACAGATTCTATTTCACTTCAAGTGATTAGTCTGTTCAAATTGTCTGTTTCTTCTTGATTCAGTTTTGGTGGGCTGTATGTTTCTAGAAAATTGTCCATTTCTTCTAGGTTGCCCAATTTGTTGGTATGTAACTGTTCATGGTATTCTCTTATTTTTTTTTTTGTATTTCTGTGGTAATTTGTGGCATTTCTCCTCTTTCATTTCTTCTTTTGTTTATTTAGGTTCTCTCTCTTTTCTTCTTGGTGAGCCTGGCCAGATGTTTGTCAGTTTTCTTTACCCTTTCAAAGAACCAACTCAGTTTTATTGATTTTTTTCTATTTTCTTTTAATTTCTACTTTATTTCCTCTATGATCTTTATTATTTTCTTCCTTCTGCTGACTTTAGGTTTTGTTTGTTCCTTTTTTTTTTTGGAATTCTTTTAGGTGATAGGTTAGGTTGTTTATTTGAGATTTTTCTTGTTTTTTGAGGAAGGCCTGTATCTCTATGAACTTCCCTCTAAGAACTGCTTTTGCTGCATCTCATAGATTTTGTATGATCGTGTTTTCATTGTTATTTGCCTCAAGGTATTTTTAAATTTCCTCTTTGATTTCATTGTTGACCCATTGGTTTTTTCAGCAGCACGTTTAGTCTCCATGTTACCGTTTTTTTCTCATTTCTTTTTCCGTGGTTGATTTCTAGTTTCATCTTTTCTGTGGTCAGAAAAGATGCTTGAAATAATTTCTACCCTCTTAAATTTGTTGAGGCTTGCTTTGTGCCCTAGCATGTGGTCAGTCCTAGAGTATTTTCCATGTGCACCTGAAAAGACTGTGTATTCTGGTTTTTTTTGGATGTAATGTCCTGAAAATATCAATTAAGTCTGACTGTTCTATTTTATCATTTAGCATCTCTGTTGCCTTATTGATTTTCGGTCTGGAAAATCTGTCCATTGATGTGATTGAGGTACTAAAGTCTCCTAATATTATTGTATTCCCGTCAGTTCCTCCCTTGACATATGTTAGTATTTGCTTTATGTATTTAGGTGCTCCTTTATATTAATGAGAGTATAATATCCTCTTCTTTATATAGTGTCCTTCTTTATCTTTCTTTATGGACTTTGTTTTAAAGTCTATTTTGTCTGATATAACTATTGCTACCCCCATTTTCTTGTCATTTCCATTTGCATGAAATATCTTTTTCCATCTGCTCACTTGAAATCTAAGTGTGTCCTTTGCCCTAAAGTGGGTCTCTTGTAGGCAGGATATTGTAGGCTCTTATTTTTTTGTTTGCTTGTTTTTTTTTAATCCAGTCTGCCACTCTGTGTCTTTTGATTGGAGCATTTAGTCCATTGACATTTAAGGTAATTATTGATACATATGTATTTATTGCCATTTTAAATCCAGTTGATTTTGTATTTCTTCTTTGTTCATTTCTTTTTCTTTTTGTTTTTCCTATTGTGGTTTCATGGTTTTCTTTTGTATTATGCTTGTGTTCTCTTCATTTTGGTTTTGTGAATCTATTGTATGTTTTTGATTTGTGGTTACCCTGTTTCTCAAGTATGTTAACCCCTTTCTGTATCTACTCGCTTTAGACTGGTAGTCATATAGGCTCAAACACATTCTAAAAAAAAAGAAAGAACTACTTTTTCTTACTCTGCTCCCCATGTTTTATGATTTTAATGTCCTCTTTTAATCTTCATATTTATCCTTTTGCTGTTTATTGTAGTTATCATTGCTTTCACAAAAATGTTTTGATTTTTTTAATCTGTATATTGGCTTACTTAAGTGATTTACTTTCCAATTATGATTTTCTCTTTCCTATAGATGCTTGCTTCTTTTCTATTTAGAGCAGAACTTTCAATATTTCTTTTAGGATAGGTTTAATATTGTTGTATTCTTTTAGTTTTTGCTTGTCTGAGAAATTCTTTATCTCTCCTTCTATTCTAAATAATAATGTCGCTGTGTAGAGTATCCTAGGTTGCATATTTTTCCCTTTCAGGCCTTTGAATATATCTCGCCACTCCCTTCTGGCCTGCAACATTTCTGTAGAGAAATCAGCCAGAAACCTAATGGGGGTCCCTTGTAATTAACTATTAGTTTTTCTCTTACTGCCTTTAGAATCCTCTTTCTTTAACTTTTGCCACTTTAATTATAATATGTCTTAGTTTAGGTCTATTTGGGTTCATCTTGTTTTGGACCCTTTGTGCCTCCTGTACCTGGATATTTGTTTCCTTCTTTTGATTTGGGGAGTTTTCAGCCATAATTTCTTCAGATACATTTTTGATCCCCTTTTCTCTTCTCCTACTGGGATCCCTATTATGCATAGATTGGCATACTTTATGTTATCCCATATATCTCTTATATTGGTTTCATTTTTTTTTCATTTGTCTTTTTTTCTGCTGTTCTGATTGGTTGATTTCCATTATTGTATCTTCCAGATCACTTATTTGTTGCTCTGCATTATTCAATCTTCTATTCATTGCCTTTAGCTCAGCTTTTACCCGGGAAAATGAGTTTTCTAAATTTTTTGGTTCCTCTTTATAGTTTCTAATTCCTTTTTACAGTAATCTGCATTTCTATCAATAGCCTTTCTTATTTCCTTCAGTATTTTCATTATTTCCTTTTTGAACTGAGTGTCTATTAGACTGAAGAGGTCTGTTTCATTCTTTATTCTTTAAGGGGCATTCTCTTGATCTTTTAATTGGGAGTGGTTCCTCTGCTTTTTCATTTTACTTATACTTCTCTGACTTTAAGGAGAAAGAGTTTCTCTGACTTTAGGAGAGAAAGATATCTAATGTTGTCTTGAAGGGCTGCTTTGATGTGGGAGAATCCCTGTGTAGTCTGCATGAGTCTAGTATTTTTGGTGTAAGGGCTATTTTTAGTATGGATGCCTGCTGCTTCTTTCCTCAATGTGTGCTTGTCTTTGTCCCCTTGGTGGGGATGTGATTGGTGTTGTGATGACCAGAGCCTGCACTGGCTATTGAGTGGGACCTCCTCTTTGTTCCATGGTTGTCACCGCCCTGTCAGGGGCAGGATCTGCTTTTTCGTTGTTTGAGTAGAAGCTTCCAGATCAGTTTCTGAGCTGTGGTGTGAGGTAGGTGGGATTGGAGCACTCCTGCTGGGAGAGGAGCCACTGAGTATTCCTCTGCCAGAGCTTTGCACCTGAGTGCACTCTGTGTTGTTACCTGTCACCCATTTTGTGGGCTCACACAGTACACTGTTTTTCACACTACCCTCAGCCCTGCCTCACCGTTGGAAATCCAGGCAGTCAGCCCTGGTGTTCCTTCCACACTGTGTTCACAAACCTACCAGCACAGATCCATAAGCGTAGGTCCACTGAAGTCATGTACCAGGACTGCAGTAGTCGTGCACTTGGACCTGCCGTGAGAACTATGGAAGCAGCTCAGACCCCAGCTTTTAAGGCCACAGCTGCTAAGACCAGACCCTTCCCAGCCACAGGAGCACCTGTTGTTCACTCAGATGTCCCACAGGTGCTGAGTTTATAAAGCTGGTGGAGGTGGCATAAATCTGGGGGTCACACTGCCACAGGGAGAGGGCTCAGATTTCAGTCCTGCTTTCTGAGTCACATGGCCCCTGGGACTCAGCTCTGATTTCAGCCCCACTTCCACGTGTGGGCAACCTGCTGGTGCTTGTGGGTCCCCAGAACTCATGTAATGCTGGCTGAGAGTGTGCTGAGAAAGAGGCTTCTATGGCAGGCCCCACCCCTCCCTTTGAGCACCACTTCACAATAGTGCTTCACTTCTATGGCAGGCCCATGCTTTCGTACACACACCCCACCCCCACTGGTTTTCAGCCGGTACAATGCTCCAGCCCCTTCAGGCTGTCTCTGCTTAGCCAACCCCAGTCCTCTTCCCAGGTCGGTCCTCTGAAGCCCAAGTTTCATCACCCAGTCCACACACCCACCAGCACATATGCGTCTCAGGCTGGGGAGCACAGAGTGGTGGCACAGACCATCTGTATAAGTCTCTCTCTCTTCTGCCTACCGCAGACAGGCTGCTGTGCTCTCCTCCAAGCCTGTAAGGTTCCCTTTCTGTTCCGGCTAATCTCCCCACTGATGAAGGAGCTTCCCAGGGTGAGGGATCCTTTCCTCTTTCACAGCTCCCTCCCGGGGGCCCGGGGGCATAGGTTCTATCCTGATTCCTTTTTTTTTTTTTTCTTTTGTTCTACCCAGTTACGTGAAGATATTTCTTGTGATTTGGGGTGTCTGAGATATTTTGTCAGTGTTTAGTGGGTATTCTGTGAGAATTGTTCCTCATGTAGTTGTAGTTTTGATTTATTTGTGGGAGGAGTTGAGCTCCATGTCCTTCTATTCTACCATCTTGATTCTTCCCTCTCAGTGAGATTTTAGCCACCTTCTCTTGAACTCAGATTGTATCACTTTTAAGTTTCAGGTACTAGCTAAGAATATAAAGTTATTTTATGTAATGTGGTAGCAATACTACTCCAAAGGAAGGCCATGCTTCAGAACAGATTTTTATTAAATGTTTGAAAATAAGAGAGAGTGATTGAAGGAAAAAAAACAATTCTCAACTAAATGTTAGAGAATATTCAAAAAGACAATTAGTCTTTTCTCTATATAGAGAATCTTATAGAAGATATGAACCTCCCAAGGCCCACAGCTATGATCCTATTCCCAAGCCCTGTTTTCTTCTTCAAAATTTTTTTCCCATGTCTTCCCTTATTCAACCTGTGGGTTTCTTCTCTTGGCTGCAGGTTAATAGGAGAAAAATGGAAACTGCCATCCACTTATTACTGATAGAATGGTAGGGATTTTTTTCCTCCAATATATACCTCCTCCTTCCATACTATGTCAAAGGGGCTCTTTGTTTCATCACCCAAAGTGTACATTTTTATGTCTTGTAATCCAAGAAGACATCTACCATAGATATCAATACATTTAGAACTAAAAAGACTTTGTAATTGATTGGATATAGCATTAAAGAAAGGTAGTCAAGAATGATATTTATTTTTCTGTAACTAAGCACTTGCTGCTTTTTATTGAGGTAGATAATACAGCCAAAAGCACATCAAGTTCTGAACATATCAGTGGAACATATAAATTTTTGAAGTACAGAATGGGTTTCCTCAGAGCAGGAATTTTACCTAGCTGGGCGACAGATGAGAATGAGGCAAAGGATTTGAGAGTATTAGAAAAGAATGGTTGGTTGAAACAATGAGCAACGAGGTCTGAGCTGTTTAGGGAATGGAATTAATGGGGAAAATGTAAAAGGTAGAGGAGCTGAAGATTTCAATACAGTTAAGCAACAAATACTGTAGATAATGTACGTGAGAGTTGGAAGAATGGATGTTAATATCAAGATTTTATAATTACTTTGGGGAGATGGCTGATGTTACTGGTATTACAAAGGTGAAGGGAATAAGTAGTTGGTAATTTGGATGTGTATTCTGCATCATTGCAGGCCACTATAATGGTGGCAAGATTTGTTAGAAAAGAAGTAGTTCAAGAATGAGAAGCCAGGAAATTGACAGATTCAAATGATAATGAAGGAGAGAGTTTCATTTACTGGGCTGACCTAGTTTCAAAGGAGGATATTTTCCAGTTTTGGAGGAGCATCAGTGGTCTGGAAGTGGTACTGTAGAGTCATAAACACACTAAGCCCACCTCAAACAAGAATTTCATGGGGTACAGGGGAATGAGCTGAAGTTCAGTTGACAAAGTGGATGGGAAAGGAATCTACCAGAAAAGAGCTAGGATTTGGTCATGGGGAAAAGTAGAAGAAACAGTATGTGAGTAGGTCAATGGTTTACAAAATGTGTTTCCTAAGAGAGCGATTTCAGAGGGCACACGTGAAAGATTGGAAAGGTGACAGGCAGTGGGAGGTTGGATTAGAGATAAGGAATCAAAGATAATAAAAGGATGAATGCATGGGGAGATGGACATTTCAGGGGTGGGAGAAGCTTACTTTTGCTCAATGAATGCCCAAAAATGGTGGTGTTTTGAGGTTTGCTGCAGTGATCTGACCTTACACTTCAGTACCCCTTTATCATTGTCACTTATCATTTATCATTATCATGATTTCTTTAGCATTTTTCAGAAGGACAAGAGAAACTCAGCCTGGGTTGAAAAAAATGAACCTCACCCTGATACAGGCAAGTAATGAGGCTAATTATTTTTGAAGAATCTCACCATAATTTGGAAATGACTGCAGTACCTAGGAAATGTAGATTAATTTATTTGCTCCCTCATAAATACTTAGAACTTCCTCTGTGCCAGACACCATTCTAGAAACCAGGATTACAGCAGTGAACCAGGCAAACAAGGTCTATACTCTCATGGAGCTAATCCTATGAGCTCATACTGCTGTGAAAATGGACCCTCTGTCTGGCAGGGAATTGGAAATGATCCATTGGCAAAAATCTTGTGTAATAAGAGACTTTTTTTTCTTTTTGGGAAAAATCCCTAGGCTTACTAAGGAGGAATAATTAGCTAAATACTTTCTCATGTTAAAACGAAATCAACCAGTTTCAGGGAATGGAAAACTTTCCTATGTTTCCTAGTTTTAGAAAAGTGTATACAATGCAGTTATCCCATAGATACAAGGCCTAATTACTTATGGTTTTCTGTGACAGTCCAACCTTTGTTAAAGGACAGGAAAAGAATTGTTTTCTTTTTCTTATTTTCGAAGGTACCAGAACTTGACTCTAGATTTTGGAGACATTGATAGGAATAGATGGTGGGAAAATGAAAGGTCTACATTTCTCCAGAGTTACTTGGCTAAGTGTACTGAGTCATGTATGTGCTAGATGCCTCCAGTGGGTCTTAAATATGAAATAGAATATATGATAATTCCTTATTACGTAGTTATTCAGACATTTGTTTGACTTAGCAAAACTTTTTTTCTTGCGTGTTTGTTTTTTTACATGAATCCTCACAGAATTTTTGAATAGAAAAACAAGAAAAATTTTTTTCCATGTCATTTCCATACAGCATCTCTTTTCCTGATATGAAACAGCTGAGTTATTGTTATCAGAAAATTTCTGAGTAAAAATTCTTGATTCATTTAATGGTAAACAAAAGCTTGTATTAAGTGGGGTACTGGTTATTTAATGCTTTGTTTTGGAGATAACCAAATTGGCTTCATCATTCCATCCCAGCCCCACTGTCTCTTACTACCTTCTTACTCTTCAGTTTTAAGTTGGTAACCTGATATACAAAGTAGGCAAAGAAGGGGCAGAAAATGTTCACCCCCCCCCCAACTTACAGTGGATCATCAAACCTTTTGTGAAATTGCTCCAACATTGAACAGCATTAGATCTCCACTTGAAAATCAAGTGGAAATAATCATATTGTGAATATCAACTTTGATGAATTCACAGATTTTTCTTTTTCTGAAGCCAGAAGTGTATTTCTGGTTTCTTTTGCTATAGGTGGCACTTTTCAAGGATTTAACGAGTTTTCAAGGGAAGACAATATTTTCATCTAAGATACCCAGAGCCCAGTTAATTTAGCTATACATTACATTTTTGCATAATTCCTTATTAATTGAAGAATGAAATTCTCAAATATCAGTGTACATGGATCAATCTAGCTGTCTACATGTATACAGATGTGGAAATTATGTGAAATAATTCTAAATTATGAAATATCTGTGATCTTGGGAGGCCACGGGGTGCAGTGACTTGTAGTGAGATCTTAGTTTCCTGACCAGGAATCGATCCCAGGCCACGGTGGTGAGAGTGCCAAATCCTAACCTCTAGACCACAAGGGCCACTGGGCTTGTAGCAGGACCTCAGTCTTTGTCTTCTTTGAAGAAAGAATTCAGCAAAGAGACGGAGGTAATAAAGTGGGTAAAGCCTTTATTAGAAGCAAAGTATATGTGGAAGAACACATGGGCAGGCTCTGAGTGAGTCACACACTTTTGGGGTGGCTTAAATTGCTTACATGGGGGCAGTTTTCCAGGTTCCCCCTGGCCAATCTCTTGGCCTGTGCCCATATTTTGTCTGACTCAGTGCCCTCTCAGATGTGTGTATGCATCTTTTAGCCAAGATGGATTCCAGTGTGAGGGTTTCTGGGAGGTTGGCAGGACATATTATGGGCTGGTACCCCCTCCCTTACCTGACCCCTGAGGATCTTTTCTGTGCATGTGTGGTCTGGGAGGTCTCCTTGATCCCAAGAAAAATGTGATCTCCTTATCTTTTACTCAAGCAGAGCTCTGCTCCTGCCATTATCTTTATCTCAAAGAGTCAATAGGAGACAAGTTCCAGTTGCTCAGCCTGGGGTCCAGCTATCTCCTGCCTCGTTTGTAACTAATATTAATTCTGTCAAATTTTGCTGATGATTTATTACTGAAACTCAGTATTACAAAGTGGTTATTTATTTTCTCCCTTGTAAGTACTAGTGTTTATGGAAATAGTTCCATGTTCTTAAAAATAGTATGTGCTTATCAGCAGCACAACAGTATTGCCTTTCACCAGCTAGAGTTAATTTCTAAGCTTTATGCTTTTAATTCTTACTAGACAAAAATTTCAGAAACTTTAGCAACTGTTTAAGAAAGCCACAAGGATAGCTTTAAATGGTATACGTTTTTAGGTTATTATAATACTTAGGGGAATAAGTGGAAGTAATTACTTTAACTTTAAAAAAGCTAAATTTTCTTTATTCCCAACCTGGTCATGAATGTGAAATGCTACTATGCTTGTGTCTGTTATCTCTGTTACTGGGACTCTATAGACTGAATGCTTCTTGAAAATAAATACATCTATATTTGAATTGAACTCTTTCTCAAGTATAAGTTTCATGGTATCTGAACTGCGCAACTGCCGTATGATACATGTAATGAGCTGTATTGATGATGTGTTATAAATTTCAAATAACTAACATTATTCTCAGGTTCATACACTCTTTCATGGGCAAGAGACATTGCATGAATGTATAAAAAAGGTAGCCAGGTAAAAATAATAGGGAGTGATGGCTACCATGCAAAGGTGGAGAACACATACATAAATGCCCTGGAATTAAAATTTAAAAAGAAGGAACATTCTGCTAGTCATTTATAACTCCTGATCCATCACTTAGCTAGCTCTCTATCATCCTTTACTATCATTTTGAAATAAGTTTCTTTATAGAGTGACACTAATTTTGGAATTATGCCAACATTTCTAGTCGAAAAATATTTTATTTTATTCTCTGACCCGAATTACAAAGGAAGACACTGCTATGTGATTCTTGAGAATATACTACCTTCTCTCTCAATTCTGTGTGATTTTTCTAATAGAAGGGCTTTGAGGTATGAATATGATTCTGACCATGTTTGCTCCCTAGTGTTTTTTCTTCCACCTTGGTCAGCATACATCACCATGTTTGAGCCTACTTCCCAAATTGAAAATATTGTTATAGCTAATATCCTTAGTAAGAATGTGAAAAAAATCATAATTAACAAAATTCTGGTCTCTTATATTTGGGCTGTTCTCCTAAATAAGAATTGGGTTCATAATATATTCTATGAGCCTTTGCATTTTCAGTGTCCTTCTTTATAACTTGACTGTGAAGCATTTCAGTGTTAATAATGTTGAATAATTTGTGTTGTAACACTTACTACAATTCCTAGAATATAGTAATTCTACCTACAGTTTGTTGAGTACCTTCTCTGTGTTAGGCATATTGGTAGTCATTGTATGTACACTTAACTAATGAATGAATTAATGAATGCAAGTTGAGTTAAGGCTTAATGTTTGATGTCTAGAAGAAAAAGAAAAAAAGCTCTTTCTTCTGATCTGAGGGTGAAAAGACTGGTGTAATTGTAAATGAGTGCAGATATTACCAGAATTACAGTGACTTTCATGACAGAGTATCTCTGCTAGATAAGAAAGGAAAGAAGCTGCAGGAAAGGAAACTATTGGAAAAAAATACAATTCGTGAGGAAATAAGTGACTACACTTTTGAACTAAGTTCACTGGAATTCAAAATATAAATATTACTATAGAGCAACATGTTTTTAAAATAGAAAGAAAATATAATAACGTTTAATTATTGGGAGACTTTTTTTTCATGTATAACTTATTTCTGCAAGTTTCACCAGTGAGGCACTGATTACCCTTTGTTTTGGATTATCTTTTCAAGGGTATATTTGAAGAGTGCAGGGCCTTGGGAGATATATTGTCTATATCTGGAGCAAAGCCAGCTTATTTACAGCCTTGGAAGACAGAGATAGTATTTACTTCCAGAACAAAGTAAACATGCTTATGGTTCAGTATAATAATGACTCACTCCAGAGAAAACTTTAAATGAAACACTTGTTTTATGTAAAACTGCCATTCCAGGAAGTTCTTCTGTGATTCAACACACTGTCTTCTTTGTGTTGCCCTGTTTGAATCGGGGAAAAGAGGACCAGTGCAAGAAAATAATGATACACAGGTGTTGACTTAAAAAAAATATGTGCACAATGGGAGAGTTGTGAGTTAAGTTTTATTTGGGGAGCAATGAGGATGGTAGCCCGGGAGACAGCGTTTCAGCTAACTCTGAGAAACTGCTCTGAGGTGGTGAGGGGAGGAGCCGGGAGATACAGGAGTTTTGCAACAATGAGCAGGTAATTGGGAATGTCAAAAGATTATTGTTAAATAAAGAAAACCAGATATCTCAAGTTTAGGAATTTAGCGCTTTTCTGTGTGTAGGAAGAGGCAAGCGTCTGGGCTTACGGAAATCATTTCTTTGATATGCACCTTAGCTATCTGGGGCCTGTATTTTCACACCCTGAGTTTCCTCAGGGCTCACTGCAGGGAATGGCTTCAGTCTGATGGCTGCTAGATGGCAGGTATTCTTTTCAGCCCTGAGTTTCCTGGGCTCACCGGCTCACGTTGGAGCGCTGCAATCATTGATGTCTGTGGCATCCTTTGTTTATTGATATGGCAGGAAATATTCCATTGATAAATATTCCATTTATTACAGGCTATAGCTATTGCTCTGAGTAATAAACTTTTGTCTCTGACCCAAGGATCTTGTGTCTCTACTAGCCTCTGTGAAATATGGAGCAGCAGGCTAACATGATAACTTTGCAAGTAAATTCTCAGTCCCTTCAGAATATGGATATAACCATGTTAAACAATATATAACCATTTTTTATTTTTATCTTCTCCCAATTTTGAGAATTCTCAAAAAGGTGGGTAAATATAATAACTATTAACTTACATCTCTTAATGAAGGCATAATTACCAGTAGAATTATCCACTTTGGTATCAATATGTACTTCTTATAAAGAAAAATAGGGAATAAATATAGATTGGTGAGGGAATTCACCATGGATTTAGATGTTGAGCCAGATTTACATTTTCAGTGGCGCAAGTAAGGCAAGCAGTAGCACAATGATCTATTTTAAGTACATAATTGAAAGACTCTGTTTTGATGCTGAATCACATGAGATATTTGTACTATAGTTGTTAAAATAAAAAAGAAAATTTTAAAACAATATGCACATCTGGTACTTAAAAAATCTATATATGGGTGCTAGGCATAAGGGTAATTTTTTAAAGAATTTTCCTCACTAAATTAAAATTTATTCCTCTGTAATGAGAAAAAAACTTGTTTCCAGAGTGTCTATGCTGAGCATATTAAATCTCCACACATTTAATGCTGAGGTCTAAAGACACAGATCATGGCGGATACTCACACTGGAATTGTGAAGCTAAACATTGTTGTGAATTACTGTGACCTAGCATATTTTTTGTGATCTAGTCTCCCACCTCTAATAATAATCTTGTTATAATTGTACCACAAAGGTGTTAGTTTTAAAGCATAAGATTATTAAGAAAAATTACAATTTGATATTCTAGTTTTTTAGATACTTACAGACATTTAAAAAACATAAAGTAGGTTTTAAAACAATTTAACTTTCTTTTAATTTTAGTTAACACTTTCTCTTAAAAACATTCTCTGCTATCTCAATGTCAATATATTGAAGCAGCATCTTTAAGGAAGTTCTTTTCAGGTCACTCTATTTAAAAGGTCAGTAATAATACTATATTGTGCATACAGTACATTTCTTTCAAAGAGCTCAGTGTATATTATTTATATGTAATTAACACACAACATATGTGAGGTCAATCACATAATGATGAAAAAGACTGGTCTTGGGGCTCCCTCCCTTGCATTCAATATCCTTTTTCCATTAGAATATAAATACATGGAGGCAGGATCTAATGTTTTTGTAACACTAACTGGATTCCAAGCATTGTATGATCATTTTTCATACACTACCTTATAGCATGGTATGTTATGACCACACTCAGGCTTCATGACTTATGAGAAAGATACCCAGGACTCAGAAACTGCTGTATCCATGCTTATGGTTTATCACAATGAAAGAATACAGATCAAAACAGCAAAGGGAAAAGATTCATGGGGTGAAGTCCAGGAGGAACCAGAAGCAAGCTTCCAGTTGTCCTGTCCCAATGGAATCATACACAGATGTGCTTAATTCTCCCAGCAGTACTGTATGACAGTCTGTGTGAGGTGTTGCCAACTTGGGAAGTCCACACAAGCCTTGGTATCCAGAATTTTTACTGGGGATCCATCACATAGGCAGTCAGTGCCTGCATGGCTGGCTCAGCTACTCATACTCTAGCAACTTCACCTTCTGCCCACCCTACCCTGATGCCTTGAGCAAAAACAGGCATTTACCATAAACTATTTTAGGATAAACACTACCAGAGGTACTTTAGTGAGGATAACCTTATTGATATAAATGCTATAAACTTATTGACAAAAATTGTTATGACAAAAATGACCAAGATGTCCCAGGGGAAATGATGCGGGCAAAACTACTTTACATTAAAGGAACTCTTACATATTTCCTGACACTGAAATTGCAAAGGGTAAAATACTGTAAAATGACCCACACTTAGAAAAGAACATGACAATTTTCCATGACATAGAAATGATTCTCATTCTGTATTGTAAGTTATATGATGAGTAGGAGGCAAACACTATTCAAACTACTCTCAATAGGTTTTTCTTTTTACAAAGAAACAAACAACTCAATTCTTAACGTACATAATGCTTTATACTACGGTGTACTAAATAGTTTTATTAGCATTTTCATTTTTCTATACATTTATAATTGAAATAAGAGAGTTTTTAATGTCTTGATAAAAATGTTTAAAGGTCATGAAAAATTGTAAAGTTTTACATAAATTATTTTTTAATTGTGATTAAAAACAATACAAAATTTATCATCTTAACCATTTTTAAATGTATAGTTCAATAGTGTTAAGTATATTCACATTCTTGTGTAACATCTCCAGAACTTTTTCATCTTGCAAAACTGAAACTTTATGCTCATTTTACAACTCCCCATTTTTACCTCTCCCCAGCCCCTAATAACCAAATTCTACTTTCTGTTTTTATGAATTTGACTACTTTAAATATCTCATACATGGAATCATATAGTATTGCTTTTTGTGACAGGCTTATTTTACTTAGCATAGTATCCTAAAGGTTCATCCATGTTGTACATGAGACAGGATTTCCTTCCTCTTTAAGGCTGAATTATATTTGATTGTACACAATTACCACATTTTGTTTATCAATTTGTTTGTCCATTTATTCATAGATGGACATTTAGGTTTCTTCCACATTTTAGCATTGTGAATGGTGCTGCAATGAGCACTGGAATGCTGACACCTCTTCAAGACCCTGATTTCAATTCTTTTGGATAAATACCCAGAAATGAAATTGCTGGATCATAAATCCCCACAGGCCAGTACAGATGGAGGCTGTTAGAATGCATGCAGACTCAGGGCCCATATCTCCCTAATAAAAGCTCTGTTCACAAATTTGAGGTGTATTAAAATTGCCAGGGGAACTCCTTAAAACATAGCTTGCTAGCCCCTCCACCCATGCCCCGAGTCTCTGATTTGGGAGGTTCTATTTTTTAATATTTTGAAGAATTGCCATACTGTTTTCTATAGTGGTTGCACCATTTCTCATTAATTATTGAGATTGCTTACATGGCTTTAAGTTGCATGGTGATTTTTATTAACAGTCCTATAGTGCTATGCAGAGTGAGAACTATGTGTGCAAAGAGAGAATATATATATATATATATATATATATATATAGACACACACATGTTCATCCAGTGGTGTGCTGATGCCATTGCTTATTGCTTGCAAGAATTTACTATGTGAATCTCTTCTTATATGAGAGAGTAATAAAGTATAAGTTTTGGCCTGATTATTTGAATGTATGGAATTGACATCATTTGAGATGGGGAAAGTTAATGGAGGAATAAGTCTCCATGAAAAGATCAATTAAGTTTTGACAATTTGATTTTGAGAATTTTATATTATATAGCTAAATGGGGATGCTGAAAAGTCAGTCCGCTAAAGAAGTCTTGAGTTCTGGAGATAGGTCTGAGCTAGAGACTGATATTTGGAAATTGAAGGAATGTAGACCATCTTTGAAAGCAGGGCCAACTAGATAATTTGTAGGGACCAGGGCAAAAAAATGTATGTTAGCCTATTCAAAAAGCAGGAAAAAGGATTTTCCGTTCTTCTACAGTCTCTCTTTCAACCTATCATGGTGTTTTTTATATGCTATTTAATGTTGCCCTTTCTCCAGCATGAGATTTTTATGAATTGACTGCAAATCATCACAGATGCCTGGGGCCCCACCTCACAACTTGGCATACAGGGCACAGGCACCCAACCTCAATGCTCCTTGATCCTGCACCCAGGTCCCTCACAGGGTGCGAAAGGTGGCAGTGGTTGCTGGGTGGGAGCAGTAGAGCAGAAGGCAAGGAACTCATCCTAAGGAGACTGGATAGGTGGTGTAAGGAGGGAATGCACCTGAACTGTGGCTTCTGCTACTTGGCACATGCTCCATTTTTTTCATTAGACTTCACTTATGAAGCACATTCAAAGGTAAAATTATTAACAGTTTCAATATAGACATTTCAGAGCATTAAACCCTGAGCAGGAACCTGTGCCTCTGCAGTGATTGCACACTTCAAAGCCATCCGATTGAATGAGATGACTAGAGGGGTTAATGAAGAAAGAGAAGTGAAGAATTAGCTCTGGTGCACTTGAGCGTAAGGAAGTAGAAAACAGAAGCAACCAGCAGAGGAGACTGAAAGGTGTCAGGGAAGTATGAGGCAAAGTAGAAAGTATGTTATCTTGGAAGCCAAGACAAGAAAGCTATTGGTGATGAGGAGTGTGAATTACGGAAAGTGCTGCCGTGAGGCTGAGTAAAAATGAAAATGAAAATGGGTCTTTGGATTTCCTACGCAGATGCCATTGATGCCCATGACAAGAGTAGTTTTCGTGGAACAATGAGGGTTGAAAGCCTAAATGGTGAGATTTTGAGACCAAATGGGAGAAGCGTTGAAAACTTAGCATGGGCTACTCTTTCAAGAGATCCTTCTGTAAAAAGTAATAATAATAATAATAAAGGGCAAAGAGATGGGCTATAGGGTTAAAGTACTTTTTTTCAAGGACATGAGAAATGTCAGTAAATTATGATTTATTATAAAAATCATTAAATTGGCAAACTTGTAGTAACCCACACATCTGCAAGTAGAAACTGAGGCACCAAATGATTTATAATTTATCAGTGTCTATAACATGAGTCTCTCTTGTGCTTAGTGTAGAATATGGTGGTGGAGTCAAACCAACTTGAACATTCAGATTTAAATTCTTAGCACCTACCTTGAAATGTATGCACCATACTTTATTTTAAATTTAAATTTATTTTATTCTTCTAGTTTTAACTGAGATATAATGGACGTATAGTACTGTGTAAGTTTAAAGTGTACAGCATAATGATTTGACATATACATCATGAAATTATTATCACAATAAGTTTAGTGAACATCATTTCATATAGATAAAAAGTTAAAGAAATAGAAAATAAGTATTTTCTTTATGATGAGAACTCTTAGGATTATCCTCTTAACAACTTTCATATGTAACACACAGCAGTGTTTATTATATTTATCGTGTTGTACATTAAATCCCTAGTACTTATTTATTTTAAAACTGGAAGTATCTACCTTTTGGCTGCCTTCATCCAATTCCCCCTTCTCTCATTGCCCCCTACCTCATTGCCCCCTACCTTCTCTCATTGCCCCCTACAAATCTGATCTCTTTTTCCATGATTTTGTTTTTGAACTATAATGGACCTAAAACTCTGTGTTAGTTCCTGTTACACAACATAGTGATTTGGTGTTTCTATACGTGTCAAAATGATCACCATGATAAGTCTAGTTTTGTCACCATACAAAGATATAACAGAGTCATTGACTATATTCCCCACACTGTACATTTCATAGCTATGATTTATTTATTTTGCAACTGGAAGTTTGTACTGCTTATGTCCCTCACCTATTTCTTTCTTCCACCATACTTTAAATGACCCTGAATTCCTTTGTGGAATTTTATATAACAGATTATTATTTTACCCAATGGTATAAAAACATGAATGTATAAGAATATACAATGGTATAAGAACATTCATTTTAAATGAAATCCTTTGGATATAATAAAAGTGGCCAAATCATTAATCCACTCATTTTTCTTTTCCAAATATTCTTTCTCCATTATTAAATACAGACCATATCATTATGGTAAATTTTAATAGATGATACAGTAAAATTATGTCATTGATATTTATATGAAAATTGTTTCTTTTTTTAATACTGTTGACCTACTTATATAAATATTAACCCTTTTGATAAATATGCATTATAAAACCTCAGTTCACTATTTCAAAGTAAATACCTTAATTCCTGGTGCTTCTTTTAAAATCTTCCTACTAAATATTAGCAGCCTTTCTAATTTGGTTTACCTCCTACATAACAGTTTATTAATATGTAAAGCCTAGGTTAAAATAAACCTAACACAAAGCACATTTATGTAATGATAATTATACTAAGAATGTACTAAAAGGTATCATTTCTAACCTTGCTCCATCACTAATGACTTTAAAATGAAGACATACCTCTTTCTAAAATCTATGCAAGAAGATGCAAGATTAAAAGTGCAAAGTATCAAAAGCTGCATGTTAGAATAAATTAGAATAAGTTAAGAAGTGATGGTATTGTAGAGAGAGGCGCAGCTATAAGGACAAATACTTTTTCAGAAAGTAGACTACTTACCAAAGCAATTTCAAAATTAAATGTAGTTATTTTTAACTGTGTTCTGAGACACACACATAGCACTGTATTTTTAATATTTGCTATGGCCTTTTAAGGTTGAAGTGACACGAAATGGACAAGAAATTTATGCAAAGTCAATTGCCCTATTTATTAGGATTTATCTTATTAGTAATTTAAATGTAAGATTGTTCATATGCTAAGTAATGCTTTGATGTTAGTCATATAGTGATATGATAGTGATATGATAGTTGATAGCAAAAGTGTGGTATCAGCAATATTCTTGCATTATTATTCCAGTGTCAAAATAATATATGGTGAAATCTAGTTCTTATTTAAAGAAGTTAACTTTTAAACTTACTTCAGCCATTTTAAAGTTGATTATATTTTGGAGTATGATTAAAAGCAGTCATTTTAATTAAAAACAAGAAAATAACCAAGATCATTTGAAATTTGTTTCCTTCCTTCCTTCTCTCCTTCCTTCTTTCCTTCCTTCCTTCATTTTCTTCCTTTGTTTTCTTTTTACCTTTTTTCCATTATTTTGGGGGAATATCACATTTATCTGGGAGATCTGTTCTTTGAAAGGTCTTTTTATATATTTATATTTCTTTTGCTGGTATATACAATATAGCATTATGTGTTCATTTTTGTCTTCTTTCAAATTGAAATGTTTACTTTTCTTCAATTATAATTTAAGATAGTCTACAGGAGGCAAGCATTTATTATTGTTATTTTGTCTTGACCTCTAAAAATTTGTCTTGGATTATTTTGATGCAATTGAGAGAAGAAAAATATTAGGAAGGTTATGATTTGGTTATTCTTATATTCCTCACTTTTAGAGAGATGATATTCTATATAATAGAAATAATACAGGAATCAAATTATTCATTCTGAAAAACTTAACTGAAGTTTATAAGATAACTTACATACTGGGAAGTTGTTTGATGAATCTATACGGGTCCATAATTGTATTACGTGTGCCGCTTTCATCAACACTCATAGGAATCTCCAGATGTGCTCTACTTGTTCCTGTGAAGAGAGTTGCTCAAGAATTCTATTTTGAATGAAATCTCACATTTATGTACACGGAACTATTAAGACATATATCTCATAAATGTTTTACATCTTTTCAACTTTAGATAAAAGCAGAGAATATGTATAATCAATCAATGAATTTGTTTTAATTCTCATGAACATATCCAAGTTAAGTTAGAGTTCATAATTTCTCTAACATAGCAAGCTTGACACTTCTATATGTAACTAAAATATCCCAGATTCCTAAGACATAATTTAGGCTCATTTCCTCCATTTTCTTTTAAATTGAAAGTACTCAACCCTGTATATAAAACTCCCTTCTTAAAAAATAAAATCAAAATAATGCCTATCTAAAAGCAGAAAATTTTGTTATATTGTGCGTGTGACCCATTTAAAGCAGCTACATTTAATGCCTCGCAGTTTTAAATGGACCAACTTATTTAAGTAACTGAACATAGACAACCTTAGAAGGAAAACCTAACAACTGGAACAATGTGATGATGATATCTTGTAAATTTCCCTCTTCTGTGATCCATTGGCTTGTCTAAGCTTTTTATTTATTTATTTACTCTTTCTCCCCTGTGGACGTTATTTCATGCAGAGATAGTAGAAAAAAATGAGGATGGTTTTTATGTTCTTGGCTATTAAAACAATTCTGTTTCACTTTCAGTATTTTGTTCTGCTCTAAGT
Organism: Delphinapterus leucas; assembly: GCF_059928025.1. Lineage (NCBI taxonomy): Eukaryota > Metazoa > Chordata > Mammalia > Artiodactyla > Monodontidae > Delphinapterus > Delphinapterus leucas. Next base: position 49,619,514 of record NC_143136.1, on the reverse strand, counting down.
ATCTTAGGTAACATGTGTATCTACTTTATAAGTATTTCCTAAAGCATAACATGATGTAAAACAAAATTCATTGAAATGGGTGAAAAATACTTTTTTTTTTGAATAAACTGTCAGTGTTTATGAAAATAACAATCGAGTGCAGTAGCTAGACCAGTTCAAGTTATTTTTTTCTAACAGAATTGCTGCTAGACTAAAATTCTGTTCAGAAGCATCCTCACTGGAGGTCTTTTTAAGGACAGCTTGCCAGTGATGCCCAATTAAGAAGTGCAGGCTAATGTTCTAGGACCTTCTGGATACTATAGCCAGTAAAACAGGCCTCAGTAAAATGCCTGGTCCTTGTCAATGTTAGATGGGCTGTATAAGCTTTGTCTGGCCAGCTTGTAATATTATCTATCCAAAAGAGATAAGAAGGGTGGAGTTGTTATTTAAATAAGCATAAAAAAGTACCCTCAGCTGGGCTTCCCTGGTGGCTCAGTTGTTGAGAGTCCGCCTGCCAATGCAGGGGACTACGGGTTTGTGCCCCGGTCCCGGAAGATCCCACACGCCGCGGAGCGGGTAGACCCGTGAGCCATGGCCGCTGAGCCTGCGCGTCCGGAGCCTGTGCTCCGCAACGGGAGAGGCCACAAGAGTGAGAGGCCCGTGTACCGCAAAAAAAAAAAAAAAAAAAAAAAAAAGTACCCTCTGCTTAGTTATTCAGAGCCAAAAAATTAGCATAAAAATCCTAGTGTAGTAAAACATGTACATTTCCTCAAACAGCACTAGGCAACCCAAAAGCTTTAGACAAACAACTGGCACATTTATTCTGACATGAAAAATGAACCTCAACCAGGATAATGGAAAACACATACCAGCAATAATACTTGTTTTCTCATCATGGATCACAGCCTTGGCCTGGAGTCTTCCATTGCTCTTTGCCGAAGTATCAGCAGTGAGAGGAGACAATATCTTGGGGCTTTCAGTTATGTTCAGGTCTTAGCCATGGCCCTATGTAGGCAAAAATGTGTCAAAGTAGTTGGCAATATAATGACCCAGAACTGTTATGTCTGTTGGCAAAACACAGGCTGGCATAAGTTTGCTCCATATGTGCTTCCAACTAAACGCTGATTTGCCAGATTTGTCAAGCAGCCACATACAGATTTGAGGGCCCATCCGTGAGCCTCACTGGCATTGCAAATTTATAATGGTGGTAAACGAAATGGTAAGATAACTTTTCTTCCCCACATTTGAACTTAGGATGAATTTCTAGGTCATTCAAATGTCTTATTTTGAAATCCAGTCAAAATCATTTATAATTTATAGTGATTGAGTTTTAGGTCAGGAGGAAGCATTTGTCAAAAATTCATTTTAAGTTTCTTACTTTCAGATGAGAAACTGAAATCCAGAGAAATAAAGTATAATGTCCATAAAACAAAGAACTTAAAATAGAATCCGTGCTCCCCAAATCCTGGATTATGTACTCTTCCACCTGCACAAAGTCACTTTTACATTGCTGGAAGTTGAACTAGTAGTTTGTTCATTTATTCAGCAAATATTTATTAGGACTAACCATATATCAGGTACTGAACTAGAAACTGAAGATAAAAAGGTAAATAGGATGGGTCTGTGGAGTATACATTCTAGAATGAAGAGATAGAAAATAAGTAAATTAAAATTTCAGGTAAGGTTAACTATTCCTAAATCAATCAAACAACCAATCAATTAAATAGCCAATGCAAAGAGAGAATGGGGAAGACTACTTTTGATTTTAATGGTCAAAGAAGGCATCTCTAAGAAGGTGATATTTGAGTTGATGTCTGAATAATAAAAATAAATTGGTCTATTACACAATCTTGAGTAGAGCCTTCCAGACAGAAGGAACACAAGTGTTAAAGGCTCTCAAATGAAAATAATTCTCATGTGAAAGAAAATAAGAATGTGAAAGAAAATAAGAATGGCAAAAGTAGAGTTGGAGTCTGCTTGAATTAGGATTTTTTTTTTTTTTTTTTTTTTTTTTTTTGCGGCACGCGGGCCTCTCACTGTTGCGGCCTCTCCCGTTGCGGAACACAGGTTCTGGACACGCAGGCTCACGGGCCTAGCCGCTCCACGGCATGTGGGATCTTCCCGGACCGGAGCACGAACCAGTGTCCCCTGCCTCGGCAGGCGGACTCTCAACCACTGTGCCACCCGGGAAGCCCCTATTTATTTATTTTTATACATCTTTATTGGAGTATAAGTGCTTCACAATGCTGTTAGTTTCTGTTGTGCAACAAAGTGAATCAACCATATGCAAACATATGTTCCCATATCCCCTCCCTCTTGAGCCTCTAAACTATATTAGTTTCATGAGGAAAGCAATTTCGTTTGTTTTGTTCCCTGCCATATTCTTAGTTCCCAGAAGAGTGCCTGGCACTTAGTGGACATTTCATAAATCTCTGTTGAAAGAATGAATGTATGTGGATTTTAAAGCCATGAGATTATTAAGATACTATTTCTCAACCTTGTTCTATTTAAAGCATTGGGCTATTTCTTAGAAATTCTAATTAAGTAATTATTTAAAGCAGTCAGAACTCTGTATTTAACATGGAAAATTGAACAGAGAAGGAGGATCTAGCCATGGAACCTGTAATTGATTATATTTTGTGATATCATCCAATAAATAATACCTACCTTTTTTTTATATGCTCAACTTGGTAAAAAATTGTATTCCCAAACTTGAAATTTAGTTTCTGATATAATGTATATAGCGTTTAAAAAAATATTTAAGATAATTGTTATTTTACTTCTGTCACTGCACAGATTAAGCACTTAAAACAGGTGTATAATACTTATTTATACAAATTAATATCTAATAATGCATTTACTCCTTCAGAGTTTTATTTTTAATAACTCAAATGAAGTATTTGAATCAGATTTTAAATTCAAACATCATGGAGATGTTTACCTTTCATATTTTTTTCAATATCTTTGTTATTATGTTTTGGGTAGTTGGTTTTATTTAGAGAGTATTATCTAGGCATTCAAAATAACATCCAGCATTCCAAATGGTTATGCAATTTAATGAGCTTTTTACCTAAAAGAAAATAAGAAGCCATACTTAGAGAAAGGAAAAAGAGCAACTTACCTAATATCACAAAGCAGCCCTGTACATAGAAATAGAATATTTCTCTAAAATATTCTACCATTTGTCACCCATCTGAGATTTACTGTCTGGATTTCTTGACTATGGGATAGATCAGTCACCTGATGTACATCCATCTATCTACCTACCTACCTAACTTTTTTTCCCCAATTATTCTGTTTATAGATTATGAAAAAATTGTTACAATTGCTTGACAGCTGAATCACCCTAGCTTTATGGTAGAGCAAAAGAGTGGTGGCAACAAAGACAACATTATAATTCCATATATTCTGTAATGTTTCCCCTTTCCTATAAATTACGACTAAGCAGTTCTCTTTGTCACCACAACCCAACCGCTGATTACATGTCAACTCAGAAAATGTATTCCAGGCAATTTGAAAGTAGTTCACTCACAGCTCCTAATCTTTTGTGCTATGCAGGTGATCCAAAAACTAGACTTTGTGGAAGACAAAGTCTCATATATCTTCCAGAGGAATGATGATGCATTAATTTTTACCAGGCTCTCTTGTTTTTATTATTCTTAAAACATTAATAATCCTATCAGTCTCTTTAATTTAAATTTATAAATTTTTAAATTTACTTTAAAATACTAAGCTCACATACCTGGATCCCCTCAAAATAATTTGTGGCAGCTGTATTTGATTAAATGTTCCTTATATAGAATGTGATGCATTATTTGTTTGGCCCAGTTTATATTAAATTGGAGGGTCTGTCAAATCCATATCTTTGTAGATGGTTCACTTTTTCCCTCATAATAGAATGAGTGTTCTAAAAGACTAAATATGTCTACTGCCAACTACATTTTATTATTGTTAAGTTGTGTTTTTTAATAAATTTATTTAATTTATTTTTAGCTGCGTTGGGTCTTCATTGCTGCAAGCAGGCTTTCTCTAGTTGCGGTGAGCAGGGGCTTCTCATTGCGGTGTCTTCTCTTGCTGCAGAACACGGGCTCTAGGCGCGCGGGCTTCAGTAGTTGCCGGGTGTGGGCTCAGTAGTTGTGGCTCATGGGCTCTAGAGTGCAGGCTCAGTAGTTTTGGCGCAGGTGCTTAGCTGCTCCGTGGCATGTGGTATCTCTCCGGACCAGGGCTTGGACCTGTGTCCCCTGCATTGGCAGGCGGATTCTTAACCACTGTGCCAGCAGGGAAGTCCTAAGTTGTGGTTTTGAGATCTGTTTCTGTTTTACATGTGTTCCTTCGGATATTAACACTAATTTTTTTTAATCACTGAAATGAGGATACTCACAAGGATTTCAGGGTTGCGCTTTTCTCTCAGCTAGATGTTCATTCTAAAATCACCCACTAACACTGAATAAACTTATTGCTTTTTTCTTTCTGTGCTTACACATATTAAGTGGGGATTTTAAATTGGATATCCAAACCATTAACCAAAAAATATGTGTTTAGGACTGAAGTAATGAGGTTTTAAATTAAAATTATCTAGGCGACTATAAAAGGTTTACTTTACTTTCATGTAAATAGGAAAATCTTATGAAAATCTCAAAGTATGAAAGTTGATATCTTGTAAGTGAACAGGAATTATTTATCCAAATTTACACTCCCTGTACAGAATATTTCCGTTTTCCTTTGAATTTATTTTGTCTCATTACATTCTTTACTATGATTATTAAGATAGAGTAACATTATTAAGATAGAGTAACACCTTCTGTATTGATAGAAAATGTTACTTATGCTTTCCACTTAGATTTACAGAATTTTTTTACTCAAATTTTTAGGTTGCCTAAAAATATAATCCATATGCTGTTTCAGCTTAGTGGCATTAGAAAACTATGTATAAAGTGGCTGCAAGTATGTGAGTAAAATTCGGTTCAAAAATTCACTGTATCTTTCATGAGACATTTGTAAATAAAGTAGTTCTTTTTAATTCTGTGTAAAAATTATAAAAATGTTTTTATGATATATACATTACTTTGGCCTGATGGAATACTACTATATAACTGATGTCTATGTTTGAGATTAATAATAAAGTTCTCTGTGTTTGTAGTGTCAAAATTGCAGATCTTAAATGTTGAACCAGAATGGTATACCTTTCAAAGACTGAAAAATGGAATCCCTTAAAATTATATGTGTCCTTAAAACTCCATGAATCATTCTTTTTTAATAAATAATTCAGTTCTAATTTTATTCACGCACACAGGAGAATAACCCCAAACCATTAATAGGGCAATTCATTTTTTTTAATGAACTGAGTCCAGAATGTCTATAAAACAATCCTTTTTCTAGCAAAATTTCAAGGTATGCTTAATTAATATTAACTGAATAGATACTTTAATATCATGGGCTACTTCAGTAGTGGAATTGCACTCTTGAAAAGGCAGTTTTATGCAGCCAGAGTCGTAAGTAGAGACAGCTCCTGTCAAGTTCTAAATTAGTGATTTCTTGATAAAAGAGGGAATAAAAGACATTAAATATTCAAACCTGAAGTAAGAAAATTGAGAAGAAATTGTAAGCGAAATAAACGTTTCCTTTTCCCAGTTCAATATTGGGAACTCAGTATCTCTTCTTCTTTGTATTAAAGGTAACCCAGTTCATTTATCAACATTCTTTGGTACATGAATTTTTACCTTATCCTTTGTTCTCTCTGATTTCACATCTATCAACCAGCCAAAGTTACTACACTGAATTCTAGCCAAGTGCCTAATCTCATTACTTAAAAGGAAATCACAGAGAATCATGATGAGAAGTGAGTTTAGTGGGGGTAGTTAGAATGAGAAAAATAATATTAGGATTGCATAGGGACAGTAAGTGATGACTAGCAAGGACAATTTTAAGTGATGATTAGCTAGGACAATTTATAATCCTTATGCTCTATCTAAAGGAATGTGGCAAAACAATCAATATTTATAAGTTCCTTCAGGTAGAAGGCACCAGGGTTTTGGTAACAGGTTAAGTGCAATACCATGACCCTGGGCCAGGAAGTAAATCCCAGTAGCACTTCAGCAAGAGGCTAAAGGTCTATAAAGTAGAAGCTAACCACCAGTGAAATGGTATAAAAGGAACAAATTCGAGTGGAATTCTTCCAAGTCACTGGATTGATGTTCAATGTAGTATTCAAGCTCCAAGAAGTCAACATGTTAGATATGAGAAAATTAGACCAGTTGACAGGTAAAATAGACAACCTCAACACGTGAAATATGGACAGGCTTGGTATGAACACAGGTGGCAAGCAATATAATAGATGTGCAAATCAATACATATGTATATCCTAATACACTTTCTAGAGAGAACTGTTAGATCTGCACTATCCAGTGTGGTAGCCACTAGTTACATGTAGCTATTTATATTAAGTTTAAATTAATTAAAATTAAAATGTACTTCCTCAACCACACTAGACATTCTCATGTTGCCAGTAGTATCTTATGGCTTTGGCTACCATATTTTTCAGTATGGATATAGACATTTCCATTACTAAGGAAAGTTTTATTAGTCCTGTTTTAGGTGAAACACATTAGTAACACAATTTTAGATAGTCTGGGGCTGCCAGTGGTGATTTTCATTATTAAAAAATAACTCATACTAATAGGGATTGTAACTTATTGAGAGCCAAAAAACAAATACAAGTGAAGCAATGAAAGAAAGTAGTAAAAATCCTATAAATATAGTTGTTCGTATTTCCAGGAAAAGATGTTAGAATATAAGCATTTTTCCCTCAAAACTCACTAAAAAGAACAAGATATAAAAAAACAAGAAATTACTATGTTGAAACAATACACTTAAAAAAAATATGAAAATTGGAGCCAGACAAAAATGAATGCTGAGAGTTGATATGTCCAAATGAGAAATAAAATAGACTTCAATGCTGTTTAGAAATTCATAACTTGAAGTTTTACTTTTTATTTATTTATTTTTTAGGATATAGAAGCTCAGAGCAGTTGTTTCCAGGTAACAACTGGAAAATAACTGACAAAGTAAAACATTACATACGTATTTTAAAAACAAAATTTTTATGTATAAAGGTGTTTGAAGGAAATAAATTTCAGTTAAGAATGAGCCCTTCCTAGGTGAGTCTGATTGATGACTACTAGATACTTTTGCTGAGTTATGGGATAGGTGACTAGAGGGTTGCATCTGCCATAGAAAAGGAGACTCTACAGGGATAGAGAGAAACCAGCAGAGGTCTTAAAACCATTTGGGTTGACATGATGGGTTGGGGTTTTGTATGTCCAAAGGAGAGCTACTTTATCTTCCTGCCAAGACTTTCCATTTGACTTTTGCTAAATATAGTGTTGGTAATTTGACAGACTGGGGGTCTGTTCTGAAAAGGAGGGAGGGAGGGGGGCAGGCAAGCTGGCAGGCAGGCAGGCAGAGAGAGAGCAGGGTGGGAAGTTGGGGGCAGATGATCGATTTCAATGCTTAGATGCAATAAGGAGTGTTCTATAATATACACAATATAAAATTTGCCCTCAAGACCACTTAAAACAGAGGTAAACTTAAATAAGTTAATTGTAACAAAGTCCTAATTCAGCAGAACTTAGATTTGATGAATGAAGGAAAAGGATTTTTATTTTCTGAAAAAATAATATTTATTTGAATCTCTTGTTTTTTTAAACAAAATGATTCAGCACAATTTTTTAAAAAAATCAGATGTGCAAAGAATAATTAAAATTAGACCCATAATCAAGAGAAAAATAGCCAATAGAAGCAGACCTATAATAACACAGATGTTAGAATTAACAAAAATACTTTAAAATGACTATTATAAAATAGAAAATGTATACAATAGAAAATGTATAAAATAGATTAAAAATACAAGGATTTCAACAGATAAATGGAAGTTCTAATAAAGATTCAAAATAACATTCTGGAACTGGAAAATGCAATATCAGAAATTAGATTTAAAGTTTAACCACAGAGCAGAAGGAAGAAATAATGAATACAAAGACAAGTAATAGATGCTACCCAGATGAGAAACTGAGTTGTGGGGGGGAATAGCAAAGATAACAGAACAGAACAGCTAAGAAATTGAGGATAATTTCAAACATTTTAACAATTATAAACTGAAATTCTGAAAGTTGAGAAAGAGAAAAGGACATGAGAGATGTCTAAAGAGGTAATATTGGAGAATTTCCCATAGTTCAAGAAATTCAGAATCCTTAAGAAAATAAACATAAAGAAAATCATAACTTGTTACATTATAGATGTAATGCTGAAAACTAAATAAGAGAGAAAAATTTTAAAGCAGAGAGACAACAAAGTTATTACATTCAAAAGAACAAAAATAACAAGGATGAATGACAGAAATGATGAAAGTTGGGAGAAAATAGAATAACCTTAAAAATATAAAGACTAAAAAGAAAGTTTACCTAGAATTTTTATACACAGTAAAAATAAATCTTAAAAAAAAGAAAAGGACTTCCCTGGTGGCGCAGTGGTTGAGAGTCCGCCTGCCGATGCAGGGGACAAGGGTTCATGCCCCGGTCCGGGAAGATCCCACATGCCGCGGAGTGGCTGGGCCCGTGAGCCGTGGCCACTGAGCCTGCGCGTCCGGAGTCTGTGCTCCGCAGTGGGAGAGGCCACAACAGTGAGAGGCCCACGTACCGCAAAAAAAAAGAAAAGAAAAGAAAAGAAAAAATATTTAAGTTTCTAAAAACTGAAGGTTGACAGAATTCATCAGTAGACCCATGTTACAAGAAACACTAAAGAAATCTTTCATGTTGAAGTAAAAAGATCCCAGATAGAAGCATAGATCCACAGGACAGAATGAAAAAAAACACAAAAGAAAGAATAACAGTATAAGTATATATAAAATGCTACATATATTTTAAATAAAGAACATTAAAAGGACTAATATATTAATAATATCACTTATTAATCACATATATCTACATATATATATATAAATCTTTTATCCATTCTACTCTTGATGGACATTTTGGTTGTTTCCAATTTGGGGCTACTATTAATAAAGGTACTATGAACATTTTTATGCATGTATTTCATGAATATAAATACATATACTGTCGAATGTATACCTAGGAACGAAACTGCTGAACCAAATAGTATGTATATTGTGAACGTCAGCAGATCTTGCAAAACAAGTGTTTATATTAATTTGTATTTCCGCCAGTAGAGGATGAGATTCTACTTTATGAAATCTGTTCCATTTTCCTTGTTTTTTTTATTTCTTGTTTGTTTGATTGTTTACTTTTTTATTTTAATTCTTCTGGTGATATATTTTTCTATATCATTGTAGCTTATATTTGCATCTCTTTGATGACTAATGGCAATGAGCATCCTTTCATGTGTATCTGTATTCTCTTGTCAAGTCTCTCTTATAATCCTTGCCCTTTTTTTTTTTAACTGTATAATACATATTCTGGAGATAAAAACTATGTTATTTGTATTTGCATATATTTGTATTAAATTCACCTATTCAGTGGGTTAAATTTTATACTTTTATTAGTGTTTTATTAGTGTTAAGAACAGAAATTCTTAATTTTAAGGCAGTTAACATCATTAATAGTGTCCTTTATTATGAGCATTTTTGTGTTTTATTAAAATACTATGTCTACATTTCAAAATGTGATGCTTTTTATTATAAAAAAAGATTAACAGTGTCTGCATAATAAAATTAAGAATTAAAATTTTTTTCTTCTTTCTAGTGTTGGCATTTAAAAATTCTGCTATAGTTATTGTTGTTATTAATGTTGTTATTCTTATCTGTTGATGGTTGAATTAATGGTACCTTTTAGCTCATTTCAGTTTTTGAGCACTGGTCTATAATGTACTCTAGTTTAGTTAATTAAGTAATTAATTTCTCTTTATCCTTCTACCCCACTTCTTTCCATCTTGCCATGGGCCACCATGGCCCATCTTTCTATTTTTATGTGTTGTTATGAAAAGGATATCACATCAAATATGTATGTGTGTGTGTGTGTGTATATATATATATATATATTCCTAGCATATGAAATATTACTTTGTTTCCATAATGTTTCATTAAGCATTTTGTTTTGAAGATCATTTTATGTTGATATATGTACATCAGAGCTGTTGATTCTAGATGTTACATAATATGCTATGGTTTCAGTTTACCACATTTTGCCTATCTGCTTAAGTGACGGATATACTGGTTTATGCCAGTTCCCGACCAAAACAAATAATGAGTATGTCCCCAAATGAGTCTGTGTAAAAAATTCTTAAGGAAATATTTCTGAATGGGTAGCTTAAAAAATTACACATATTTGAAAGTAAAAGTAATTAATTAAAAACATGTTTACAATTAAATCATAATGAAAATTATACTTAAATCTAAATAATAAAAAAATACTACATGACAAAATTTGTGGTACAGCTAAAACAATGCATAGAGTGTAATTTATAGCTCCAAATATATGTATTTGGAAGCATAAAATGTAAAATTAAATGAGTTAAACACTACAAAAATTTGAGAAATAGACAAATGGGCAAGAATAAAGATTCAAGAAAGATAGTAATGATGGTCATAAGGGCAAAATATAATGAACAGATATTAAACCATTTCAAAGATGACAGAAAATGAAACTTTGAGTTTTTAATAAGAAAACTAGAAATATGGTAAGGCTGATAAAGACTAAAAGATAAGGCACAAATTACAAAATACAGATTAAAAAATAGATTTAAGTACAAAAATAACAGAAACCAAAAAAAGGATTAGCAGGACTAAAAATACGAATAAAATCAATTAATTTATTTGAAAAGGTAAAGCCAGTTTCAGCCAAAGGAAATAAAAAATTTGAGCAGACAAATATGTAGTAAAAATTTTTGCACGTTAGTCAAAGATTCCCTCCTTTGCAGAAAAATGAAACACGAGGTCCAAAGTGTTACAAGTGAATTCTACCAAATAATGGAGAAATAATTATGATAGTAAATTTGTTATATAGTACCTTTGTATTACTTAAATAGTAGTAAAGTTTTCAAATTTTATGCCAGAAAAATATAATTTTATAACAAAAATTGATTAAAGTAGAAAATAGAAAATTATATATAATATTTTAATTTCTCACCCAATGCAGCAGTGGTATTAAAAATTATTTTTTAGGTTGTAAATAGTGCTGCAGTGAACATTGGGGTACATGTGTCTTTTTGATTTATGGTTTTCTCAGGGTATATGCCCAGTAGTGGGATAGCTGTGTCATATGGTAGTTCTATTTTAGTTTTTTAAGGCACCTCCATACTGTTCTGCATAGTGGTTCTATCAATTTACATTCCCACCAGCAGTGCCGGAGGGTTCTTTTTCTCTACACCCTCTCCAGCATTTATTATTTGTAGATTTTTTGATGATGGCCATTCTGACCAGTGTGAGGTGATACCTATTTGCAGGGCAGGAAAAGAGACACAGATGTAGAGAACAGACATGAGGACAGAGCTGGGGAAGGGGAGAGTGTGACGAATTGGAAGATTAGGATTGACATAAATACACTACCATGTGTAAAATAGATAGCTAGTGGGAACCTGCTGTATAGCACGGGGAGCTCAGCTTGGTGCTCTGTGATGACCTAGATGGGTGGGATGGGGGGTGGGTGGGAGGGAGGTCTAAGAGGAAGGGGATATATGTATACACATAGTTGATTCACTTTGTTGTACAACAGAAACTAACACAACATTGTAAAGCAACTATACTCCAATAAAAAAATTATCTTTATGTAAATTTGATACATTTTAAGCTGCTACTGTATTGTTTTTGTCATCATCAATCCAAAATTTCTAATTTTTTCTTAGTACTTTATTTGCATATATGCTTTGTATATAAGAAAGCTATTGATTTTTATTTATCTTTCATTATCCTAAGTTTTTATTCATTTGTTTGACTTGTGTTCCAGGTATACAAATGAATAATTTACAAATATTGAAAATCTTTTCTCTCTAAAATTTTTATTTTTAAATATTACTTACTTATCCACCTGCATTTGCTATACTGACACATAATTAAATTGATTATCCCTGTTTTATTTTCATTTTGATAATAATATTTCTGTTTCACTAGTAAGAATTATAAGTGTTTGTTGTTTTCAGATAATTTTTCTGTTAACATAGCATTCTATTAATTTTTTCAGACTTTAAAAAGTTAAGCATGTTTATTAGTATCAGTCATTTTCAGTGTCTCATCTAACGATTTTACGTAATTTTTTCTTTGAGCCTGTAATCTAATGAGTTTTACTATTTGCTATTCCCAAATATATTAACTTTTCATTTATGGAAATGGTTTATGTATTGTTGTGCATTGTACTATGTATAAGGATAAATTATATTTAGTGTTTGTTTAGTTTTATATTACTGCCATACAAATTACCACAAATGTACTGACTTAAGTGACAAATTATCTTACAGTTCTGTAGGTTAAAAAACTGATACAACTCTCAGTGGGCTAAAATCAAGATTTTGGCAGGACTGAGTTCCTTTCTGGAGGTTCTAGGGGATAATCTGTTTTCTTGTCCTTTTCATCATTATTAGACTTCCTTTGATCCCATAATTACTTAGAAAAGTATCTTTTAAAATGTTGCATTTGGATATCCTTTTGTTTGTATATTTCTACTTCTCTTTCCTAGGACCACATACCCAACTGCTTTCATATTTATGTTCTCAAATTTAACATGCCTAAAATTGAACTCTTGATTTTTAAGACTTTCAAATCAGAGAGTGAACGTTATCCATCATCTTTACCCATCTTTCTGTGGTTGTAATAGCTTTACCCATCCGAAAGTAAGTATGGAGTTAAAACTTTCAAAAGAAAACTTAGTGTTCTCTAGCCATGAAATACAATGAAAATCATGGTATAATTATACTAAACTACACATTTAAGCAGAAAGTGAATAATCTACTCATTCATTCCACAAATATATATATTATCTCCCTATTCTGCACCTGGCATGGTGCTATTATAAAGAAATGTCAAGATTTGGTTCCAGTGTTGTGCCATCAAAGGGATTACTGTCTAATAGGGGAGACACACACCAACACTGATGGTGACACCATGTAGCAAAAGCCGTGAGAGAGACTTGTAAGAAACGGTTGCTATTAAAGCAGAAAAGCAGGGGTGTGAGATAGCAATGTCAGGAAATGCAGTTCTCATTTTGACTCAGTAAAAAACACAGTGTGGTCTCCTTTAGGCATTAACTAAATTATTTAACACAATTTTTAAGGGATAAATCATAGATGAGTGGTTATAAACATAGCTATAAAAGCAAATGGTTTTGGTTCAAATCTCAACTTCACCAATTAACTAGCTTAGTGAGCATGGACAGGTTAATTAACTTCTTTATGCCTCAGCTTCTATATCAGAAAAATAGTGATAATAATACGGCCTCACAGTCTTGTTAGAACAGTACCTAGAAAATAGTAACTTCTGTTGAAGTGATCACTATTATTATTAAATAAGTAACAAATATTTAAACAAGGAAAAGAATAAAAAGTGGAAGGAGCAGAGCTTGAAGTTAAACTTATATTAAGGGATTCAGAATTCCTCTAAATGGTCTTCTCTTATCATAGTCTACTTATAACCTCCTCATAACTACCCTTATATGTTTGGAATGGTCTCTAGATAGATGTATATAAATATATTCATGCAAAAAGGAAGGACATGGCATCACAGTATTATTTTCTTAAAATTCTAGAGGAATTCAGTAGAAGCATACACTCTATTAGTTAACAATACATTGTTTTCTTTTAGTTAACTGGTGTTATCTTAGGATTTTTCTTTACTTCCCTACCAGTCAATAACATAAATGGATTTGATTTAATCATATAGGGTGATTTATGATATACTGATGTCCATATGGCTCACTTCAAATTTTGATGATGATTTCTTTTTAAGTTTTATATTTTCCAGCAGTCTAGAGCAACAGATTAACACTTTTCTGACACAAATTTTCTGAAATTGCTCTAAGCAGACCTGTCCCCTTTTGTCCAGTTGTCTGATTAGATAACATATGACTCTCTGTAGCTGGTGAGCTGGGCTAATTAGTGCCTTGTATTGAGTCAGGGCTGACTTCCCACATGGGGGCTCTTGGCTCTGCTCTGATTCACATACACAGGCTGCAATCTGCCCCACTAGGAGTCTGACAAATGGAATATTACTGGTCAAAAAAGGGTCCTGGCAAGGTAGTGTGAGTGCATTAGTACAAATCTGTCACCAGATTTGTGTCACCTGTCACACCCTCAGAGACAGTGGGACAAGAGTGTAGAAGGAATTTGGGTCCCTGAATGATTTCGTTTGTCACCTGTCTGGTATATGAGTACTATCGTCTTTATTTATGAAAGGCAGCACATTTGGGCCCACACCAACAATTAAGCTTCTTTGTGGCCTCTTGTCCTTGATCTGGTATCAGAAATGGCTGGTTTCATTTGAAATTCCTGACTCAAGAGCATAATAAACTTCATATTGTTACTATTCTAAAGAGGGGAGAGAGAATATTAGGCTAAGCAGTCCTCTATTCAATTCTCAACCTGGAGGGAGTTGCAGATATTGGATCTACAATGGAGAAGGACATTTCCCTTAGTGTTTTGATCTTTTAGTGAATGTCAGATCTTGTAAAGGATATTAAGCCAGGTACAGACCGACTTCCAACTGCCCTACACATCTGAAATATCGCTCCTGAGGAGGATATACGCAATTATCCTGTGTTGGGATATTTGGAAATCTCCACATTCTTCCCATGTATTTTTTTCATTCACACACACACACACACACACACACACACCTATCCACATTACATAAAATAAATGTAATTGTTATAGGGAATAGATGTGGTAGAAACTCTTTATTTAGCTGTTTGTATTTATAAGTAACTGTATTTGGATAGTAACCTGTTTGTGTTTGTAACCTTTTTTTAAATCTGAAAAGTAGAGTCTAATATTAAGCAGATAATTTACAGAAACACTCTACTGCAGCTTAAGTTTCACTAGTACCCCTTTTTAAAAAGGAAGTTACATTATAAAATTTTATTGAATTTCATTTATTTTACACACAGTTAGCAATGGCATGTTTTAATGCAATGGCTCTCTGTATTAGCACCCCACAAGAAGGACAGTTAACTTCATTGAACATTTATTGCTAAGCAGAGGCTTGTGAATATATCTCTAACATGTTAGTTGAACATTGGTAATTGCATCATTATTTAGCACTACAACTTTATATTAGCATTCTTTAGAAATGGATACTACCCTGTCTTTAAGGTAAATTCTCTAGGGACCCTATTAGAAGTATTTTCAGTGCAAAAACAGAAAACAAAACAAAAAGCAGCTCTCACTTGTGGTAATAATAACAAGTGGATAGTCTGATATCTTGAACCTGAAGGATTAGTTATGATGCCAGAATGTTCACCTAAAGAAATTCCTGCATTGCACTGTGGCCAGGGCTATGAAGAGAGTGTTCAACTAAATTAGATCATCACCGAAAGCACGGTGGGTCGGGTATTGAATGGCTTAAACAACCATAACCAATGAATTGCCAAACAGCTGACTTTTTAACTAACTGGATCATGTATGATAATTCATTTAACTCTCTGAGACTTAGTTTCTGCATCTGTTAAAGTGTGTGTGTGTGTGTGCCTTCTGTTTTGACAAAGCTGTATAAAATGGTTAAGGCTAATACCTGTGGAGTCAGATATCTAAGTTCAAAACCCAGATTTGCTGTCATTCAGCTGTGGATCTTGTGTAAGTGATAATATTTTTGTGCTCAGTTTGTTCACGTGTAAAGTAGAAGTAATAATAGTACTTATTATTAAAGATTGCTATATACATATACAAAGAGAGAAAGACACACACATATATAGTGATTAGAACTGTATCTTGCACATAATAAACTCCATAAGAGTGTTAGTTATTATTATTCTGAAGCAATAATTTGGATGCTTCTAAATTAGAAATCAATATCTGTCAACATAAAGATCAAACTCTTGGGGAAAAAAATCCTGTATTGTTTACTTTTATCTTCACTGAATGTGACACAATAGTCATGACTCAATAATATTTGAGAAACAATTAAACCTTATACTCTTACTTTCACTGTGGCTATGAATATGTAGAATCGGAATTCTCTCATTTCATGATATATGCTAATATTAATAATGGTAAATAAGAGTCAACATTTGTTAACCGCCAACTCTGAGCCAGATAATGCTTTGTATTCATCACCTTCCTGCTTTATAGTCATCATCTCCAACACACTCCATAACTCTACAAGATAGGAGATACTAACTCTGTCTTGCAGATAAAGAAACTGAGGTATAACTATTTGAACTGATGTTCTCTCTCACTTTTTTAGAATAGTAAGGTCAAAAAGCTTATATAACATAGTATACATACATCATTATTCTTTATCAGTACTTAATTATAGGCATGAAGGAAAATATATTTTACTTATGAATAATTATGTTTAAGAAAATAAATACATATTGGGAAATAGCGTCAGTAACAGATGAACAAATAATCAGATATTCTCTTTGTTGATAAGATAAATACGCAAGATAAGCAAAAAAGGATCCACAGTGACTGGAACATGGCTCTCTTTTCTTTCAGCATCAGTTACAAACTGTCAGCCTCTTCAGAGCAAAACAGCTGCTGAGACCTCTTTACATCTGGGGACTAGTGAGAATTTGGGTTCTTTTCTTTAGGTTACATTGTTCCCTCATAACTAGTGTTTGAAACCCAAGTGAAAGGAACTGAAGACCTCTGCAGGTGTCTCTTGAAACTAAGAGAGAAAGTTGACATTGACCCTACATGTCTGTTCTTTCTGGCTATTCTACTCCCAAGAGGGAGGCTCAGGAAGCTGAAAGGGAGAAATGTGTGGGCAGTTTATCTCTTCCCCTGAAACTGAGAGAGAAAAATGGAAAGATACAAATCATGGAGGCCTCATTCCTCTGCTTTGGTAGAACCAGTGACCTGCCTCCTGGATTGAAACAATAGGTCCTGCTTCACCATCTATTCTCAGTAGGTCTCCAAGGTAATATAGAGACCAAGTAAGACAACACTGTTCAAATACAGAATTTCTCCCTATGCTACAATCCTAGGGATTTACAACTGTATAACTAGGGCTTCCAAAAGTCATAGACTTTCCATGGCATTGATCTGGCCACAGCTTACCACATGACATGGAAGAATTTGATAATTGTTCCTAACCCCCATTCTGACCTACCACACTGCAACCCAAAACCCTTTATTCTAGCCATATCGAACTACTTCTATTTCCCCAAATCCCCAAATGCCATATGTTCGTATGCATCTATAACTTTGCATAAAAGATTTGTCTGTATGATATACCCTTCCAACTTCACTTTTTACCTCATATTTTCTTTTAATATTAAGATCAAAACTCATCTTCTCCCAGCTTCCCTGACCCCAAACATGTCTCAGCATCTAATAATATAACTCTGCAGCATGAACCGTATAACTGTTGATTTGTTTAGCTCTTAGCCTAGAATATTTTCAGCCCCTAACTTTTCTTTCTTTATATCTATCACTGCAGGCTTATTTTAGTATAAAGCATAGAATTGGTAATACAAAGTCTAAAGTCAGAATGCCTATTATAAAATCCTATCTCTGACAGTTATTAGCTGTGTAACTTTAGTAAGGTTTCCTAAGCTCTGTTAGCCTGTTTCCATGTATATAAAAGTTGGGATAATAATAGTATGAGTTCAGATAAGTAAAGAACTTAGAATAGTGTCTGGCACATTTTACACTCTATATAAAAATTTACTATTATTATAACTGTTACCAAATAGTTATTCCTATTAGGATGAATACCAGATATATATGCAGAAATGTGAAACCATGGTAGTTGAAAGGAGGACCTTGAGGTTGGGTAAAATGAAGTATTTTCTTATAAAAAGTGTAGTCAGTATATGGTGCTTTATAACTATAAACTGCGATTATAAATCAAACAAAAAATTGTAGGTTAATTTATGACAGCCAGATTCATCACATACTAGTAAATATAATTTTCAATTGTCAAAAATTATGTTCATCTTCACTACCACCAACAGAAAAAAATACATAGTATATTAGGCTGAATCGTCCACTACTGTGGCTTAGCATAACATATCTTCTGTTTTATTGTGTCATGGCTTTGGTGTAGCTGCTATGACACTTTGGATTTAGATCATTTCAAGAACATTCAGAGGGTAGAATGTCACCTAATGAATCATTAATACTGCTGTAGCAGCATGATTTTCCATTATATTTTCTTCCTGAATGGTAACCTGACTTGGCCCTAATGAGTTCTGGGAAATAATAGAATCATAGCTCATCTGGCTGCACATATGATAATAGGGATAGATGTACAGAGGCCATTCTTTCCATTTTATCAGCAGTGGAATGGATCCATTTGGTGATACCCGTTAAGATGAGTAGGTACATGCTATATTCAGTCACTCACGGGGCTCCACACAACTCTCTTCCTCAATTATCTTAGTGTGAAATAGGTAGTTCCTCAACAACAGAAAACTCAAGGCAGTTTTTTTATTTTACCCAATATAAAGAGACTTAAACATATGCTATTAGGGGGCAAATATAAGTTAAGTACTTCCTTAAAAATATTTTTAAAAAAATCATAGACTATTCTAGCTGGAGTTCCCTGGGGAACAAACCCTAAGATGTGCTTGTAGGAAGTTCGTTGGGGTATGTTATCTGCAACAAACCATAGAAGGAAACAGAGGCAGCAAAATGGGTAAAAGAAGAAGCCAGCTGTAATGCAGTTGTGCAAAGGCCTTAGCTGATCCAAAGATACTATAATGGTACTGGGTGTTCTTAAGCTTGCATGGACTTCCAAAGTTATCTGGAATTAAAGGAAGGGAAACAGGATTCATACCCTTGTATCAGCCAGTCATTGAGGACAAGGTGCCCTCGGAGGAAACATAAAATCTAATGAAGTCACTGAGAATCAGAATTGAGCCATCATTTCTGGCATCTGAAGAAAAAGGATAATTTACAAATGTAATTTGTACAAAAACATCAATATTATTACTATAATTCATTTTCTTAATTTGCTAGAACATCTATTTCATTTGTTTTATGGTATCAGAATGTATTAGCAAAGCTAAAATTGCTGTTTTGTCAATTATGTTTTTCAGTTAGTGAGAAATCTGGCCCCTTGAAGGCAACTTTAATCTGGATCACCACTATGAAAAAGTTAAGCAAGCTCATTGAGCATATCAAATAAAGGGTACCTAATAAAATATAATGTGCCTATTGATTATAGCAGCTAAGCTTTCCAAAACCAAGTTGTATATCATACTGCCTCAATTATATCTGACTATTCAGTTGCACTGAAAAAATTTTTTAAAAATCTAGTAGTTTTATTATAATTCAGAATCACTACCATATTTCTAGGGCTGGTTGAGAGGGGTCAGAAAGAGGAACTTTTATGTAATGGAATTTAAAAACACACACGCACACACAAATAAACAAATACTTTTAATAAGAACATGGGATGAAAAGAAGAAGTCTACTTTAGCCTAAAACAGAAAAACAGCTTTCAATGCTGTGCCATTCATCTACGTTGTTATTTTTCTAATGGAAATAATTTTCTTTATAACTGAATGACTTTTCTATTTCCCCACTTCACATAATAAGAGTAGTTGTAGAATTATAAAATTAATATAGTTGGTTATTGCAACAACATCCAAAAATGAAGTGAAATATACAAACAATATAATATATAATCTGATTCCAAGAGGTAACCATTATTAATGTTTTGGTTTGTAAATAGCCACAAAGTTTTTCTATGTGCATATGCATACAGACATCTATGTGTGTAATGTGTGTCTGTATGTGTGATTTGTACATCAAGATAATCACACTGACAGTACTGTTCTGTTACACACTTTTCAATTTAATACATCAGACTATCAATAAGAAGGCAAAGATCTTTTCATTTGGTCATATATATGTGTTCTAATGTATGTATCCATTCTCAAGAGTTATCTTTTATTTCTTTATAATCTTTTCCTATATTTGCTATTAATGTTATTTGTATCAATGCTACAATAAATATCCTTGTATTTATATCTTCATTGATTCGATATATTTTTCCTCAGAGTGGATTTCTAAAAGTGGCCAAATTTGTTTCTGTGGTTTTAACAATAATTTTTTTTTTGCGATATGCGGGCCTCTCACTGTTGTGGCCTCTCCTGTTGCGGAGCACAGGCTCCAGACGCGCAGGCTCAGCGGCCATGGCTCACGGGCCCAGCCGCTCCACGGCATGTGGGATCTTCCCGGACTAGGGCATGAACCCGTGTCCCCTGCATCGGCAGGCGGACTCTCAACCACTGCGCCACCACGGAAGCCCTTAACAATTATTTTCATGTACATTTTGAGTTGACCTTAAGAAGTTCCCACCAATTTCACCCTCACTGCTAGTGTAGGAGAATGTAAATTTCTGCTACCTTTTTTGTTTCAGAGTATTTGTATTTCTTTTAAAATCTTCTTTTCCATTTCCTATGCCTCTAAGCAAAAGAAAGGGGAGAACCCCCCCCCCCCCGTTATCTTAATTTGCATTGCTTTGGTTACTACTTATGCTGAACATCTTTCACTTGTTTATGGGTCAGTGCATTCCTTCATTAGTAATTATACTTTACCTACTTTTTAACTGTAACTTTGTTTTTCTCTTCATTATTTTGAATTTCATTTATATATTAAGGGCATTAAGTCATTGATCTTTTGCTTCTCCATAAATTTTATTTTCTAGTCATTTGTCTTACCTTTGTTTAAGGCATACATAATGTTTTTATTACTTATTTTGGTTATAAAGAATTTTTAAATTTTTTTGTGTGGTCAAGTGTCAGTATGTTTTTAAAACAATTTCTGGTTTTGCTGTGATATCTAGAAATACCTCTGCTTCCTGGTTTTCTGTTCAAGACTGATTGATGTTGGGACATGTATGTGTTATGTGATCTTTCTTTAAAAATTTGTTTGAAATGCCAACAGAATTATAATAAGAACAAACATATCTCAAAATTCTAAAATCAAGAAAAGCATAAGCTACCTCCTAGAATATTGAAGAATTTCTTGAAAATATCAAGCTAATGAGATCAGATTAATATGAGACTAAACAGAGATGAGGCAACCCAACAAAATAAAAACTAAAGAAAGATCTCCAATCAGAGAGTCTCCTAGTGAAAGTCGGGGTAATGCTGAGATTAGAGAGTAGAGAGCAGAAGCAAATGTAAGTTTGGGACGTGAATGAAATAATTCCTCAAATGTTCTTAGAACAGTTGCTCCTGTGCTTAAGCATAAATTTTCATATCTGAAGGAGTGTTCTCTCAATAAACTGGAGCATCTGCAGTAAGAGCATTAGAGTGAGTACTGGGGACACAGATACAAAAGGGTGATCTCCGGGTAATGTCCAACCTTAAAGAGAGACAAAGTGACCCTGAATTAAGAATGGAAATCCCTTTCCAGTAGGAAAGAATTAACAAGGAAATCTGTCTGGGATTTACAACAGGCCAGATCCTTAAATCGTTATCTTCATTTAAGGCTTTTGGCACAGTAAATTTCACACGTATTAGGGAAGCTTATCCAAGTTACCAATACTGCTGAATCTGTCTTCCTATGATCCGCAAAAATCACGTTTTTGAAGTAAACCAACACTATGAAATAGCAAAACTAGGCTGCAGAAATAGTGGCACTAAAGTACAAAACATTTTTGAAATATTTATTTTTTGACATTAGAGATATGTTAGAGGATATCAATCCCCAAAATAAACAATATAGAAGGAATTAAGAATTTCAGGTGTTAGGAAAACATCTTCACTCCAAGATCATTATTTTTTAAAAATCTATGTTTTCCTTTTCACTTTTCATTTTTTAACATGTAAGCCTTTATTAACACTGATATTTGAGTTTAAGATATGGGATAGGCATATAATTGTATTTTATTTTAACTTTTTAGCTAGTTTGTATAATAACATCTACATCTGTACTCTACTCCATTTATTGCCCATCTGTTTTTATATTAGTACCAGTGTTTTAATTATTGTAGCTTATGTTTTACTATCTTTTACAAGAAATCCTTTATAATTGCTCTGTTTTATTTAAGTATATTGTTTTCTAATTACATTATATATAACTATTATATCAGTTGAATATAACAAAAAATTCCACTCTTTAAAGGTTTAAATTTTTTGATAAGTATCAGTTAAAAAGACATATTTTAATATCTGATATTCTAAATTAATATCACTTCTCTCTATTTATTCAAAAGTTCATGTATGCCCCTCAATAAAATATTTTCTTCTTTTTGGGTATATAATAATTATATTTTTAAGCTTACTGACCTTCTATGAATATTTATTTTTGCTATTTAGAATTGCATGTTTTTTCAAAATCCAAACACTGGATATATAGATACATACAATAAAGATACATACATCTGAGAAACAATGACAGAATTTAATAATGCAGTACATTAGAAGAGGTCTTTATATTATTTGAGGGGGACTTCAGATTTAATCGTATCTGTAAATGTTTACAATTATTTTTCTTCTTTTCACATATGTATATCTCACTTTTTTCTCTTATTAAAATTTGTAGTTGATGTCATTGCCCAGTATCATGCCTATAACACAATCTTTTTCAGGTTTTTTTGACTCAGTGTTCCCTCTTGTTATATTAAGTACATGTTTTTGTAATCCTTGTTTACAAAATGAGCAAACCTTAGAGCAGAAATATAGACATTTGTAAAATGACTTTTTGGTAAATATTGAGATTGTGACTGTTTCCTTTAACCTGTAATTTAATTAATATAAATTGCTTATTAGTCAATTTCATATTAATCCATTATTACATTCCAAAATAAAGTCTACATAGTCATGACACATTGGTTTTTACTATATTGCTGAATCCAATATGCTTCTATAACTTTTAGGATTTTTGGCTTTGTCAGATTTGGTTATGAGATTTATTATAGATTGGTAAAATATTTCGTGTTTTCTTTTTTCTTTCTCTTATGTATTTCATGGACCTCATTTTTTTAAAACATTTTTTCGCTAAACCATCTGTGTCCAACCCACTTTGGTAAGAAGGATCAGGTAGTCCTCTAAAAGTTTTTACAGTTTCTCCTGTAGTTAAGTATAATTTCAGGTGGTTTGTATCTTCTTGAGCCTATATCCTTAATGTACAGCTCCCAAGTAATCATCTCGAATATAATCCTAAACCTGATATTTGTGATCAGCACTATCAGACCCTTCTTTGCTTCAGTCTCCCTTGTTTCGTAGTGCAATTTTTTTTTGAATTTTATTTTATTTATTTTTTTATGGAGCAGGCCATTATTAGTCATCAATTTTGTACACATCAGTGTATACACGTCAATCCCAACCTCCCAATTCAGCACACCCCCACCCCCACCCCCCACCACTTTTGCCCCTTGCTGTCCATACTTTTGTTCTCTACATCTGTGTTTCAATTTCTGCCCTGCAAACTGGTTCATCTGTACCATTTTTCTAGGTTCCACATATATGCATTAATATACAATATTTGTTTTCCTCTTTCTGACTTACTTCACTCTGTATGACAGTCTCTAGATCCATCCACATCTCTACAAATGGCCCAATTTCATTCCTTTATATGGCTGAGTAATATTCCATTGTACATATGTACCACATCTTCTTTATCCATTCGTCTGTCGATGGGCATTTAGTTTGCTTCCATGACCTGGCTATTGTAAATAGTGCTGCAATGAACATTGGGGTGCATGTGTCTTTCTGACTTATGGTTTTCTCTGGGTATATGCCCAGTAGTGGGATTGCTGGATCATATGGTAATTCTATTTTTAGTTTCCTTTTTTTTTTTTTATGTATCACATTTTGTCTATCTTTTTTTAAAATATCTTTATTGCAGTATAATTGCTTTACAATGGTGTGTTACTTTCTGCTTTAAAACAAAGTGAATCAGTTATACATATACATATGTTCCCATATCTCTTTCCTCTTGCATCTCCCTCCCTCCCACCCTCCCTATCCCACCCCTCTAGGTGGTCAAAAACCACCAAGCTGATCTCCCTGTGCTATGTGGCTGCTTCCCACTAGCTATCTATTTTAAGTTTGGTAGTGTATATATGTCCATGACACTCTCTAACTTTGTCACAGCTTACCCTTCCCCCTCCCCATATCCTCAAGTTCATTCTCTAGTAGGTCTGTGTCTTTATTCCTGTCTTACCCCTAGGTTCTTCATGACCTTTTTTTTTTTTTTCTTAGATTCCATATGTATGTGTTAGCATACGGTCTTTGTTTTTCTCTTTCTGACTTACTTTACTCTGTATGACAGACTCTAGGTCCATTCACCTCACTACAAATATCTCAATTTCGTTTCTTTTCATGGCTGAGTAATATTCCATTGTATATATGTGCCACATCTTCTTCATCCATTCAGCCAATGATGGACACTTAGGTTGCTTCCATGTCCTGACTATTGTAAATAGAGCTGCAATGAACATTTTGGTACATGACTCTTTATGAATTATGGTTTTCTCAGGGTATATGCCCAGTAATGGGATTGCTGGGTCATATGGTAGTTCTATTTTTATTTTTTAAAGGAACCTCCATACTGTTCTCCATAGTGGCTGTATCAATTTACATTCCCAACAACAGTGCAAGAGGGTTTCCTTTTCTCTACACCCTCTCCAGCATTTGTTGTTTGCAGATTTTCTGATGATGCCCATTCTAACCGGTGTGAGGTGATACCTCACTGTAGTTTTGATTTGCATTTCTCTAATAATTAGTGATTTTGAGCAGCTTTTCCTGTGCCTCTTGGCCATCTGTATGTTTTCTTTGGAGAAATGTCTGTTTAGGTCTTCTGCCCATTTTTGGATTGGGTTGTTTGTTTGTTTAATATTGAGCTGCATGAGCTGTTTATATATTTTGGAGATTAATCCTTTGTCCATTGATTCGTTTGCAAATATTTTCTCCCATTCTGAGGATTGTCTTTTCGTCTTGTTTATGGTTTCCTTTGCTGTGCAAAATCTTTGAAGTTTCATTAGGTACCATTTGTTTATTTTTGTTTTTATTTCCATTACTGTAGGAGGTGGATCAAAAAAGATCTTGCTGTGATTTATATCAGAGAGTGTTCTTCCTAAGAATTTCATAGTGTCCGGTCTTACATTTAGGTCTCTAATCCATTTTGATTTTATTTTTGTGTATGGTGTTAGGGAGTGTTCTAATTTCATTCTTTTACATGTAGCTGTCCCATTTTCCCAGCACCACTTATTGAAGAGACTCTCTTTTCTCCATTGTATATCCTTGCCACCTTTGTCATAGATTAGTTGACCATAGGTACGTGGCTTTATCTCTGGGCTTTCTATCTTGTTCCATTGATCTATGTTTCTGTTTTTGTGCCAGTACCATATTGTCTTGATTACTGTAGCTTTCTAGTATAGTCTGAAGTCAGGGAGTCTGATTCCTCCAGCTTCATTTTTTTCCCTCAAGACCGCCGTGGCTATTGGGCATCTTTTTTGTCTCCATACAAATTTTAAGATTTTTTGTTCTAGTTCTGTAAAAAATACCATTGGTAATTTGAAGGGATTGCATTGAATCTGTAGATTGCTTTGGGTAGTATAGCCATTTTCACAATATTGATTCTTCTAATCCAAGAACATGGTATATCTCTCCAGCTGTTGGTGTCATCTCTAATATCTTTCATCAGTGCTTATAGTTTTCTGCATACAGGTCTTTTGTCTCCCTAGGTAGTTTTATTCCTAGGTATTTTATTCTTTTCGTTGCAATGGTAAATGGGAGTGTTTCCTTAATTTCTCTTTCAGATTTTTCATCATTAGTGTATAGGAATGCAAGAGATTTCTGTGCATTAATTTTGTATCCTGCAACTTTACCCAATTCATTGATTAGCTCTAGTAGTTTTCTGGTGGCTTCTTTAGGATTATCTATGTAGAGTATCATGTCATCTGCAAACAGTGACAATTTTACTTCTTCTTTTCCAATTTGTATTCCTTTTATTTCTTTTTCTTCTCTGATTGCCATGGCTAGGACTTCCAAAACTGTGTTGAATAATAGTGGTGAGAATGGCCATCCTTATCTTGTTCTTGATTTTAGAGGAAAGGCTTTCAGTTTTTCACCATTGAGAATGATGTTTGCTGTGCGTTTGTCATATATGGCCTTTATTATATTGAGGTAGGTTTCCTCTGTGCCCACTTTCTGGAGAGGTCTTATCATAAATGGGTGTTGAATTTTGTGAAAAGCTTTTTCTGCGTCTATTGAGATGATCATACGGTTTTTATTTTTCAATTTGTTAATATGGTTTATCACATTGATTGATTTACATATATTGAAGAATCCTTGCATCTCTGGGATAAATCCCACTTGATCATGGTGTATGATCCTTTTAATATGTTGTTGGATTCTGTTTGCTAGCATTTTGTTGAGGATTTTTGCATCTTTTTTCATCAGTGATATTGGTCTGTAATTTTCATTTTTTTGTAGTACCTTTGTCTGGTTTGGTATCAGGGTGCTTGGTGGTCTCGTAGAATGAGTTTGGAAGTGTTCCTTCCTCTGCAATTTTTTGGAAGAGTTTGAGAAGGATGGGTGCTAGCTTTTCTCTAAATATTTGATAGAATTCACCTGTGAAGCCTTCTGGTCCTGGACTTTTGTTTGTTGGAAGATTTTTAATCACAGTTTCAATGCTTGTGATTGGTGTGTTCATATTTTCTATTTCTTCCTGGTTCAGTCTTTGAAGGTTATACATTTCTAAGAATTTGTTGATTTCTTCCAGGGTGTCCGTTTTATTGACATAGAGTTGCTTGTAGTAGTCTTTTAGGATGCTTTGTATTTCTGCGGTGTCTGTTGTAACTTCTCCTTTTTCATTTCTAATTTTATTGATTTGAGTCCTCTCCCTCTTTTTCTTGATGAGTCTGGCTAATGGTTTATCAATTTTGTTTATCTTCTCATAAAACCAGCTTTTAGTTTTATTGACCTTTGCTATTCTTTGTTTCTATTTCATTTATTTCTGCTCTGATCTTTATGATTTCTTTCCTTCTGCTAACTTTGGGTTTTGTTTGTTCTTCTTTCTCTACTTCCTTTAGGTGTAAGGTTAGATTGTTTGAGATTTTTCTTGTTTCTTGATGTAGGCTTGTATAGCTAAAAACTTCCCTCTTTCAACTGCTTTTGCTGCATCTCATAGGTTTTGGATTGTCGTGTTTTCATTGTCATTTGTCTCTAGGTATTTTTTGATTTCCTCTTTGATTTCTTCAGAGGTCTCTTGGTTATTTATTAATGTATTGTTTAGCCTCCATGTGTTTGTGTTTTTTATGGTTTTTTCCCTGTAATTGATTTCTAATCTCATAGCATTGTGGTCAGAAAAGATGCTTGATATGATTTCAATTTTCTTAAATTTACTGAGGCTTGATTTGTGACCGAAGATGTGATGTATCCTGGAGAATGTTCTGTGCTCACTTGAGAAGAAAGTGTAATCTGCTGTTTTGGATGGAATGTCTTATAAATATCAATTAAATCTATCTGGTCTATTGTGGCATTCAAAGCTTCTGTTTCATTATTTATTTTCATTTTGGATGATCTGTCCATTGGTGTAAGTGAGTTTTGACGTCCCCCACTATTATTGTGTTGCTTTCAGTTTCCTCTTTTATACCTCTTAGCAGTTGCCTTATGTATTGTTGTGCTTCTAGGTTGGGTGCATATATATATTTATAATTGTTATATCTTTTTCTTGGATTGATCCCTTGATCATTATGTAGTGTCCTTCCTTGTCTCTTGTAACATTCTTTACTTTAAAGGCTATTTTATCTGATATGAGTATTGCTACTCCAGCTTTCTTTTGATTTCCCTTCGCATGGAATGTCTTTTTCCATCCCCTCACTTTCATTGTGTATGTGTCCCTAGGTCTGAAGTGGGTCTGTTGTAGACAGCATATAGGTGGGTCTTGGTTTTGTATCCATTCAGCAAGCCTGTGTCTTTTGGTTGAAGCATTTAATCCTTTCACGGTTAAGGTACTTATAGATATGTATGTTCCTATTCCCATTTTCTTAATTGTTTTGGGTTTGTTTTTGTATGTCCTTTTCTTCTCTTGTGTTTCCCACTTATAGAAGTTCCTTTAGCATTTGTTGTAGAGCTGGTTTGGTGGTGCTGAATTCTCTTAGCTTTTGCTTGTCTGTACAGCTTTTGATTTCTCCATGGAATCTGAATGAGATCCTTGCTGGGTAGAGTAATCTTGGTTGTAGGTTCTTCCCTTTCATCACTTTAAGCATATCATGCCACTCCCTTCTGGCTTGTAGAGTTTCTACTGAGAAATCAGCTGTTAAACTTATGGGAGTTCCCTCGTATGTTATTTGTCAGTTTTCCCTGGCTGCTTTCAATAATTTTTCTTTGCCTTTAATTTTTGATTACTATGTGTCTCGGTATGTTTCTCCTTGGTTTTATCCTGTATGGGACTCTCTGTGCTTCCTGGACTTGGGTGGCTATTTCCTTTCCCATGTTAGGGAAGCTTTCAAGTATAATCTCTTCAAATATTTTCTCTGGTCCTTTCTCTCTCTCTTCTGCTTCTGGGATCCCTATAATGCAAATGTTGTTGCATTTAATGTTGTCCCAGAGGTTTCTTAGGCTGTCTTCATTTCTTTTCATTCTTTATTTCTTTAGTCTGTTCTACAGCAGTGAATTCCACCATTCTGTCTTCCAGGTCACTTATCCGTTCTTCTGCCTCAGTTATTCTGCTATTGATTCCTTCTAGTGTAGTTTTCATTTCAGTTATTGTATTGTTCATCTCTGTTTGTTCTTTAATTCTTCTAGGTCTTTGTTAAACATTTCTTGCACCTTCTCGATATTTGCCTCCATTCTTTTTCTGAGGTCCTGGATCATCTTCACTATCATTATTCTGAATTCTTTTTCTGGAAGGTTGCCTATCTCCACTTCATTTAGTTGTTTTTCTGGGATTTTATCTTGTTCCTTCATCTGGTACATAGCCCTCTGCCTTTTCGTCTTGCTTATCTTTCTGTGAATGTTGTTTTTGTTCCACAGGCCACAGGATTGTAGTTCCTCTTGCTTCTCCTGTCTGCCCTCTGGTGAATCTCTGTAGTCCACTTCTGCCATCTTTGCACAATCAAAGAAATGTGAGTGACATTGTAGGAAAGAAACTCTCTACTTACCTTTATTCTAATTTCCTCATATTCGTCACTATTCAGGACATGGTTGGATGTTCCATTTTCAGAAAGAGTGTGATCCTTATGTAGTTTCCATGAGTTAGAGAATTTTTATAATGGTTAGTTTATTTTTAGAGAGGTATTGATAGAGGACTGATGGAAATCAAACTTTGAGAACCATCTTGTTTCTTTTTAGTCTTTAAATATCCTGTTATGTTGTTTTCATGACAGCAATCAGATTCTAGCTGTATATAATTCCTCTTCATTGTACTAAGGATGGTCTCATATTTCTTGAAAGTAAAATAATTTATTGATTACTTTCAAAAACAAGAAATAAACAAAGCAAAACACTTGAACTGATTTATAAGTTAAAATATTTTAAAGGATAAAATTGTGCTAATGATATCAAGAACACAGAAGGTAGAAACTGAATGTAAATCAACAGATAGCTCAGGATTTTGTCTAAGGAGCTGGTCCCTCTGATCAGGTGGATTATACAAGGGAGATGGTCTATTCCATCTGGCATTGTATGGTTCTAAGAATTCTTTCCACTCTCGGTAACATCTTGTAAAACTTTAATCTTTTTTGATATCTAATCATTGATTTAATGATAAAACAAATAGTATCTTTATGGTTTGAGAGTCCATAGATGGTAGGGCATATAATTTCATTTTGCTGTTTCAATCCCTCTTTCTGAAATGATTAAATTGGCATTAACTGTAAAAGTTACTCTTAGAAAAATCACCAAATCCACTTAATACTGTATATTGATCTTCAAATGTATCTTTTTCTTGCATAAAATATAATTTTCCAATATTTTTCAATTTGCTTCTATGTCCATTAGGCATCCTTTTTTCATTTCTTATTCATTTTTGATAATTGACTGATATAACCTTGCTATGTTCATGGTAGCTTTTCTTTTATTATTTTTATTATTATATGAGTGTGTATGAGAGAGAAAAAGCTGGGGACTTTTTCTTTTATTTTTCTAAGAAAGGTGGACATCAATGGAGATAATAGTTTATGCTCTACCCCCTTCAACTTAATAGCAATATGTTATATGCATCCCTTTAGCTGAAATTTTAATTTTTAAGTGGGTTTTTATAAGGATGAGGTCTCAGAGTTTCTAATTCAGAGGTCAGAGTTTGGCAGCAATATCAATAAGAAGCCATCAGCATGGTCCTTATTCCTAATTCTCATCCTGACATGTTACAAAAATAAGCATGATAATTTTATGGCTTCTTTTTCTGCCTAAAATGTAACTACATTAATCTGAAAGGCAGCTGATTTTTCAAGGTCAAAAGTGCTTAGTTACAAATTGATGAGCTATTATAAGTGTGTGTGGTTTTCTTGATGGCACTGTATTAATAATACGTGTGCAGAACGGGCCATAAAAATTCCATTTAAAGGTATTAAGGAATACTGGGGCACTTAATCAGGTTAAAATTCCCATCACTTGGCTCCAGGCACGATGTTGTTCAGTCAGTGATTAACAAAGTATGTGGAATATAAAGATGCATGTCTATTAAATGAGTTCAGATTTCACCGAAATGAGCTTTTTTGTTTTCTGCATCTAGAAAATGATTCAACTAAAATGCATTACAGTGATATTCTTTGTTTTAAGTAGCTCATACTGTCTCTCAGCCTGGATTGTTTTGATTAGAAAATCGAGAGATAATATACTTGTAAAGTGCTGATACTCTTTCCAGGTAGGAAGAAAAGCACTCAGTGATGAAATGTTTTTAAAATATGAATCACATTTTAAGCTTTCTTTTGTGATTTATAAAAGCTATCTCACCAGGTGTGCACTATGCTCTTATAAAACCAAGAAAGATTAAATGAGAGAAAGCTATGGGAAGGTTTCTTCTGTTAGCCTCTTACAGTATACCTTACAAGTTCAAGGGGAATGTTACTTAAGGTACAGAATATAATGTAATAGAGATGGCAATTAGTCTGCAGAACTATATGAATATTATAAAACAAGTCACATTTTTTGGATAAATAAAAAAATGAACATTTGTAGCCTATGAAAATCTTCTCTTTTTTTTTCCTGTAGTTAGTGCTTAAAGAGGAAAATTATAGAAAATTCAAACAAAATTCCTTATATAGCAAAAAAAAAAGTCTGACCATTCAAGTAGCAATTATAAAGCAGTATAAAAATTACTCTTCCATTTTAATTTCATAAAGTTGGCTAACATTCATACTTGTCTTTTGTACATGTGTCTGTATATCTAGCTGTGTGAAAATGGATATATTTTAGTAAGTAGTAAATTAAATTGATTCTTTTAAAACAAAACCTGGCTCAATAATCTGAATTACCTTGTCTTTAAACTTGAGAAAAATGCAGATTTATTTCAGAGAAACAAGTAGCAGTGTTGTTTCCCAACCCTTAAAAACTCAAGCTCTCTTTAGCACAAACTCACACATTGATTTTTGTTTTTAAATTAATAGACTTATTTCTTACAGTAGTTTTCAACTTATGAAAAATTTGAACAGAAAGTACAAAATGAACCATATTTTCCCCCTCTCACAATTTCACATACTAACATTTTGCACTGTTAAGGAACATTTGTTACAACTCGTAAACCAGTACTGATACATTATTTGACTAAACACTTTAGTTTATATTGAAGTTCCCTTTCTTTTTATCAGTCTTAGGACTTACCTCATCTTTATTTTTTATATCTTCCCCTATTTCTCCCATTTCCTGAGACCCTGCCTCTGTCAAACACTAATCTGTTCTCTGTGTTTGTGAGTTTGGTGGGGTTTTTGTTGTTGTTGTTTTGTTTGTTTGTTTATTTATTTATTTAGATTCCTCATATAGGAGAGATCATATGATATTTGTCTTACTCTGACTTATTGCACTTAGCATAATAACCTAGAGGTCCATCCATGTTGTTGCCATGACAAGTTTTCATTCCTTTTTATGCCTGAATAACATACTATATTCCATTATATATATATACCACTTTTCTTTATCCATTCATCCATAGATGGACACTTAGGTTGTTTTCATATCTTGACTATTGTAAATAATGCTGCAATGGACTTAGGGGCACATAAAATTTTTTGACTTAGTCTTTTTATTTTCTTCAGATAAATACCCAGAAGTGGAATGGCTGGATCATATGATAGTTCTATTTTTTTCCTAGAATTTTTAAAAGTTTTTATTGAAATATAGTTTATTTACAGTGTTATGTTAGTTTCAGGTATACAGTAAAGTGATTCAGTTATACATATATATATAGATAAATGTATATATTCTTTTTACATTCTCTTCCATTATAGGTTATTACAAGATATTGAGTATAGTTCCCTGTGTTATACAGTAGTTCTATAATATTTTTAATATTTTGAGGAACCTCCATACTATTTTCCATAGTAGCAGCGCTAATTTACATTCCCACCAACAGTGCAGGAGACTTCCCTTTTCTTCACATCATCGGGAATGCTTTTTTCTTTTTGATGACAGACATTCTAACAGATGTGAGGTAGTAACTCACTGTGGTTTGGATTTGTATTTCCTTGATGATTAGTGATGTTGAGC
This sequence comes from Delphinapterus leucas, assembly GCF_059928025.1. Taxonomy (NCBI): domain Eukaryota; kingdom Metazoa; phylum Chordata; class Mammalia; order Artiodactyla; family Monodontidae; genus Delphinapterus; species Delphinapterus leucas. The sequence continues at coordinate 49,586,764 of NC_143136.1, read as the reverse complement.
AACTTTTCATGTAGCTCTTGGCCATCTATATATCTTCTATGGAAAAATATCTGTTCAGATATGCTGCCCAATTTTTAATTGGAAGGTTTGGGATTTGTTTTGTTTTGTTTTTGTTACTTTTTTTTTTTTTGGTTTTGAGTTGTATGAGTTCTTTATATATTTTGGCTATTAGCCTCTTATCAGATATATAATTTGCAAAGATTTTCTTCCTTTTCATTTTGTTGATGGTTTTCTTTGCTGTGCAAAAGCTTTTTAGTTCGATATCTGTTGCTTTTTCTTTTGGTGTTGGATTCAAAAAATCATTGCCAAGACCTTTGTCAAGGAGCTTACTGCCTATATATTTTTCTAGAAATTTTACGGTCTCAGGTCTTACATTAAAGATTTTAATCCATTTTGAGTTAATTCTTGTGTATGGTGAAAGATAATAGTTGAGTTTCATTCTTTTGCATGTGGTTGTTCAGTTTTTCCAACACCATTTGTTGAGTAGGCTGTCCTTTCCCAGTTATATTCTAGGCTCCTTTGTCATAAATTAACTGATCATATATGCATAGGTTTATTTCTGGGCTCTCTATTCTTTTCCATTGATCAACATTTCTGTTTTATGCCAATAATACACTGTTTTAATTACCATGGCTTTGTAATATAATTTGCAGTCAGGAAGATTTCGTGTTGTACAAGTTTATGAATTTTACCAAATGCACATGAATCCACCATGACAGTATCATACAAAACAGTTTCACTGCCCTAAAAATACCCTGCGTTCACTTGTTCATACATTTCCCTTCCTCTTCCCATCCCCTGACAACCACTGTTCTTTGTACTCTTTCTGTAATTTTGCCTTTTCTATAATGTTATATAAGTGAAATAACACAGCATATAGCCCTTTCAGGTTGGCTTCTTTCACTTAGCAATATGCATTTAAGTTTCCTCCACATATTTTCATTTCATTTTATGGCTAAATAATACTCTCTTATATGGATATCTATCATAGTTTGTTTTCCCATTGATGGACGTTTTAGATGCTTCTAAGTTTTGGCAATTATGAATAAAGTTGCTATAAGCATTTCAGTGCAGGTTTTTGTGTGGATATAAGTTGTCAACTCATTTGGGTAAATGCCTACAGGGTGATGGTAGATCTTTTAACTTTTTAGATCCTAGAGAAATGGCACATTTTCATTTGAGGAGTTTTCATGGCTAACTAGAATCAGATTATAAAGAAAACAGTTTTCAAAATAAATTATTTTTGTCTGTGAAATGATTTCCAAATATCAGAAGCAACTTAGCTTTTCAAAATAAATAAATTTTTATTTAAAGTACCTATTTTTTTCAATTATAATTAAAGGATAAGATATTGTCTAAAGTTATTTCTTACTGTAAAAACCCATGCTTTGTTATTAGGTTGTCTAAAACATTGAGAAATATTTAGAACCTCTTAAAGTATTTTAAAAGCAGTCATTAAACTATCAGTTTTTTATCTAGATATGACTCTATTATACATAACTAGTTTGCATCTGAACATTAAAGTCCCCACAAATGATACTTTTAAATTATTTAATTTTATTTAAAAATTAAAGTAAATTTATACTATTTTCTCTTTTTTGTTTTTGTTGTATATAGTATATTACCAACTTCAGAATCACAAAGTGTAAGGATGAGTAGATAATAATTATGTTACAAGTAGTAATTTCACTTGGCTTCCTCAAAACTGAAATCTCAGAGGGTTTCTTTCTTTGGGTCTATCTAACCTATGCACTGCCTCAATAATGTATAAAAGGGAGATAAGGCGACCATAAAGCTTCTAAACTATTAGCATGAATTGTGTTTATAGCAGAAGAAGAATTAGTAATGTTTAAAATGACAGAATTTACAGGAAACTTAGAGTATAAACTATTTAACTTTTCTATGAATGCAAAAATTCTCTCCATTATATTTCTCAGAAGTTTAAGGTGCTGTAATCGTCTCTGATAATGTACAATCCAAATTCCAGTAAAATTCTTCTCATTATCAATAGGTCATAATTATTAATTAGTAAAATATTTTTAAATGTTTTGTTATATACAGTAATATTTTATAAGGTTTATAGGTTTGATTGGTAAATGTTAATAAACATATAAATGTTTAAAGTATTGGATTAGCTCTTTTGGTATATTAACCTATCTAAATTCTGAAGGACAACCATTACACCTGATTATAAAATTTCAATAGCACATTTATGTTGAACTCAGAGTTGACTACAAGGTCACAAATATTTAAATACTTCATGAGAATAAGTTTATAAATTTATATAAAATTTCAAAAGAAATACAGCTATATTGGATTATTTCTAGAAACTTTAAACATAATTCAAATTAGTTAAAAATATTGACATATACATATATAGTACCATGAAAATTGTTTCAGCCACCTTATTTACCTATTTAACTTAACATTCCTCATAGGTTAAACATTATAAATATTTCCAAATACCTACAAATGATAGAGTCAAAAAGGGAAAATTGTGTTTAGTCGACTAGTTGAGTTAAATTTGAAGTGAACATAAAGTAAAAGGTATTTATGACAAAATGTTAAATTCATATTTTCAGCGTAACGGAAATTAAAAGACAATTCCAGAATTTAAAGAATCTTTATATTCCAGGTTAATTTCTTTAACACCCAGGTTAAATTTCTTCCTCAATATCTCTGCCACTTGATAAGAGCATAAAAGTACAAATTTGTATCCTCTCTTATGTCTGTTTGTTCATTGTCTGAATTATAATACTGCCTAACGTTAGCATTTAACTTTGCCAATTTTAACAGAGATAGTTTTTAAAAAGTAGCAAAACATCTGAATAAAATGTGAAAATATCTGTTAATCATATGGGTGCTTAATTATACTGTGCTTTTCATCAGTTACTCAAAGTCTGCTTTAAAAATCTAAGCACAAAGACTGGTAGGATGATGAAGTGAAGAATGGCATCCCTAAAATGGAGAAGCACAATATGAGAATACATAGTAAGACTACTACTAAAGTCAAAATTAAAATACTCTCCACATAATAAAAAGAGCATCTAATGTTTGATGAAAATTTACTATGTGCCAGGCATTGTTCTAAGTGCTTTACATGAGTTCTATTTTTATCATCACAGCAATCCCATGTGCTAGTTAATGTTAGTATAATCATTTGTAAAGGAAACTGAGACTGAGAGATTAAGTATTTTTCCCAAGGCCACTAAGCTATTAAATGGTGAAGCCATAATGTAACCCAAAAGGTCAATTCCAGGAGCTTTCAACTATTCTACAATACCTTATTCTCTGTACTCTATACATCTTATTCTCTCTAATCTCTGCATTTTAATGTATAGATCATTTGACCTTCTGTTCTTTATATCTTATACTCTGTAACATCAGACAGTAAGATGCAAGAGGAAGGTGGGAGGAAGAGTGAGGAGAGTAGATTATAATTAGTGCAACTCTAACCCATCTCCTGTCTCTATGCTGATCATTTATACTGAATGTCCAAAATACCAATTTGATGATAAGGTGTATAGCCTGCGAGCATATATGATTTGGGGATAAATGCAATTTTGCCAGAATTACAGAGGCCTGATATGTAACAATGAAAACACAGAAATGGAGATAGGAAATAGCTTTTGAAATATAGATTAGGCATAATGGATCAAAACAGGTCTCTCTCTCTCTCTTTTCTTCCTCCTTACTTTTCTTCTACCCTCTCTCCCTCCTTTCCTTCCTTATTTCCATAAGCATTCATTGAATGTCTCTATTATATGCTAGACACTATAATATGTAATAGTATAAAATGAATAGGACACAGCTCCTACTTTTAAAAATCATCTAGTACAATAAGGAAGACATTTTTAAATTTCTTAAATGTAATTTATTAAAACACCTTTGGTAAACAAAATTAATTATAAAAAACAACAGGGAGTTTTTTTAAAAAAATACATTTATTTGTGATTTCAGGTCTTTATCTACCATGTGTATGGATTTACCAATAAGAAAAACCATTACCAGACAGCAGACAATAGAGTTGGAAATGCAACATTAAATCATGTTTTCAGCACTGCATGATGTTTTTAAAACTTAGAGAAAATATATTGTACTGCATTAACAATTACAACACTATATCTTTTCAGTTGTCTTATAAGTTAGGGGAAGGTTGGAAATCCTATAACAATTGGGAGATAAGTCAATAAAAGGATATCAATAAAGAAGAGAAACATGAACAAATGTCAGTTTTGTACATTAAGAAATTTAGTAGCTTTTTGGACACAGTTTTGTAGTTGTGTAGAGGAAGAATATACATTTTCCTGTGGAGGAACTGGAGAAGGCTAGAGAGAAGGTGAATTTTGAAATAGTCTTTAAAAGGAAATAAAGTAGGTAGGTGGGAGAATGCTTTTCAAGCAGAGGATAAATACATGCAAACACCTTACAGGCTGTGGCCCCTGGGGGAATGGTGGATATTTATTAGTGGCTGGAATGAGGGATTCTGGGATGGAGTGCTGAATTTGTTGTTGAAAGTATAGATTGGGACTAGATTTTGAGGAATTCACAGTTCAATTTATAACTAGAATGCTAAGAAAATAACAAAATGTTATAAAATAGGTGACAAGGATGATAATTGTTTTAGCAGCACAATTTTATTAGCTATTCAGAAGATGGCCTATAGTGTAGGTGAGCTGGGTATAGAAAGGGCAATTAGGAGACAATTGTGGTGGCCCAGAAAAGAAGTAATGAAGCCTTAGATTAAATCAACAGATGTGCAGATCAGAGAAGAGGCTGGGTTTTGAAACAAAATGAATAAGACTTTGTTAAGTGATTGGATAGATTGAACTTTGGTCTTTTCCTAAACTATTTAACATAGAATTACAAAAAAATTAATATTATGAAAGACTGTTAAAATTCTCTATTAACCTGAAATTGGGTTTTATTACATTTAAAAATTCAAATGGTAAAATTAAAGATTTAGTATAATATTCATATAAATGATATTTTATATAATTTATTTATAACTACCTTCATTAAGTATTAAAAATTATCCTAATGTAAAAGAATAAAATCATGTTTTACTTCTTTAATTATAAAGATGATGATAATAGTATTCACCATGTACTGATTGCTTCTTAAATGTGAAAACCTGTTCTAAGCTCCTTCCAATAATCATATTACCTATATTTCAAGTAAAGAAAGCAAGATTCTGAGAAGTTATTTAATTTTTTTAAGGTGACACTGCAAGTTATCCTTTAGAACTGGGATACAAATGATCTATCTGCTCCAAAAATTAAGCTCTTTAAAATTAGATGATACAGTTTTCCTTGAATGTTCTTTTGGATTAAAAAATGCTTTTAATAATAATAAGTTGGTTTCTTAAAGGTAGATTTATGCATCTAGTTGATTCTATGTATTTTGTTAACTAGCATGCCTTGTCTTCATGGACATAAAGCATAATCCTCTCCAAAAGATAGTTAATGTCTCATTAGTAATGACTGAAATGTCTATGTTGCATTAACATTGCATTCATTTTGCATGGTGCAAAATTGAAATTCATCTTTTACCTACCCTTACCCATAGTTGTTCATTAAAAAACCTCTCTTACTTCAAAAAGCTGTTTCTGGACTTGTCTAGTTTGACTGATTTCAGAAAACATTACTCCTATTAATTATTTTCTCTAGCTATAAGACAAAATGGTATAGTAAACTATACCATTTGCATGTTTTCAAGGTTAATGTTAGATTTTAAAAAAGAAAAAATTCTATTATACATTATTTCAACAATTTTTGTATACTTACTAAAATGACTTTGTTCTTTCATTTAGTGATGTAATTTCACCTAATGCTTTTACTTTGCAAACTATTTCATATGCTTTTGTTCCATTGATAAATATATGTGTTGTCAAAGTTCAACCACTTATTTGGTGGCATTTTCACTGTAAGCTCTCCCTATTTTCAGTATCTAAGAGAGAATTTTAAGAAAATTTTTTTTAGTCTAATAGGTCAACAGTTTATGAAAAGAACAAAAAATGTACTTTGTGTAATTTATTTGAAAGCTGTGCAGGAAATGTCATGGTAAAGTTTAGACAATTGTTATGTTCAGCAAAATGCAATATTCACTTATAGGATAAGGCTGCTTCACCAACCGAACATTCATGGTAAATGTCATTAATTCTTCTTAAATAATTTAAAGATGGCTTGATGTCTTTTATTGAGAGAGTCAGGATAAAAAATTTCAACATTTATTTATAAGTACATTAATTAAAAAACTTGGAGCAGTGCAGTGATAGGGAGCAGTATAATTGATAATCATAGAATGTCATTTTATATTAATACATATCTTAAGCAATTTTAGTGAGAAACTATGGCCTTCTCATTGCATTCTTCTTTTATTTATCTTGCCACATTAATACTTAAAATTTTTCTCAATACACCATCACATATAGTAACATTTCTAAAACAGACCCTCTATGATGTATCTGAGTGAGTAATGAGGATTGAGGTCGTATAATTTCAAACAACTATTTGCCAAAAGCAGCAGCAAAATGCTGGAAGAATAGATTAACTGACCTCATGGAACATTCTTTTCTCCTTTTTTAACCAACATGTAAAAGTGTGTCAAAAATATCATGTGGGACTTCCCTCCTGGCGCAGTGGTTAAGAATCCGCCTGCCAGTGCAAGGGACATGGGTTCCATCCCTGATCCGGGAAGATCCCACATGCCGCAGAGCAACTAAGCACACGCACCACAACTACTGAGCCTGCGCTCTAGATCCCGCGAGCCACAACTACTGAGCGTGCGTGCTCTAGGGCATGAAAGCCATAACTTCTGAGCCCGCGTGCTGCAGCTACTGAATCCTGCATGCCTAGAGCCAGTGCTCCAAACAAGAGAAGCCATGACAATGAGAAGCCCACTCACCGCAACGGAGAGTAGCCCCCCCTCGCCGCAACTAGAGAAAGCCCACAACAAAGACCCAACACAGCCAAAAAAATAAATAAATAAAAATTAATTTAAAAATATCATAAATATGTATAGAAGATAGAAGGAAGGGAATATTCTCTTCCAATTCTGGCTATCCCATAGGCTAAAATGATTTTATTTTTTATTATGCATATTACAGTTTATCTCATAATTTATTAAACATTTAATAATGTTTATTATTAAACATTAACAATTTTATTCACTCAGTTATTCCTTGTAACCTGAAGAAGTTTCATAAATTACATTGGGACCTTAATAAAAATCTGTTCTCTTTACTTCTATGGCATATAGTTACTGATGATTCCTTTAAAATAAAGTTTAACTCTTAGCACTATTAAAATCACTATTGCACAGCTCACCATGTGAGATCTGGTGGCATGTCAGTGTTAGGATAAGATGGAGTGGGAGATAGAGCATCAATGATACACCAAAACTAATGAACAAAGACTGAGACCTTGTTTTTAAAAGACCAGAAATCTGATGAAGAGCCATAGTTCAGGCTACAAAGTGGGATGACTCCATAACGTTTGACAAAGCTGAGCATTCACCCTCTTAAATGGAGCAGCTGTGAATGGATTTAGCAGGGCTCTGAAATGAATTATAAGGCAGTCTTGCTGCTAAGGACATTTCGTAGTCTGATCCTCCAAAAAGTATTACCGTACGCCAATATTAAAGATTGAAATGCTGTGTTACTTTCCATCCAGTTAGATTGCTTAAAATCTTTTTGTCCTTCAGTGGCTAGATTTTAATGGCGCTTGTCATTTTAGAAATTTTCTTTGTGTTGTTAGTTACCCCAAAAGTCCAAATTTTTAAAAGGTTTTTAATACCTCTTTGCTTTCTAGAGCATCCTTAGGTTAAGATGACTGGAAGTTGATAATATATATTCCATCTAATAGACGGCCAAGAATAGAATAAATACTATTAAACAAGCCTCCTAACACCTAAGAACATATACACTTTGGACAAAACTTGAATATTTTAGGCAACAGGCATGCAGACACTGGCTAGATTCTACCTTCTGGCCTTTGTCTCCATTTGTTCTCCCATGTGATTGGGCATTCTATACTCACGGGAATAGAGGTCAATGTGCAAATGAGAGTATAATTGCAAAGGTGGATTTTACTATAAACCTTAAAGCTGAATAGACTTTTTTATGGTCCAAATTGATGTATGTGCCAAGGAATGGGGTTTAGAGAGAGGTGAAACAACATGTCAGCAGAGCTCAAGAAAACATCTTGCTAAACTAAAGCAGCACCTAGAAATTTAAACTAACTTGGAGAACATTTTCTCTGTAAAATTCCCATGCTCACTGAATTTAGGTTATACTTAAGTTTTTACTAATGGGGTGATACTAACTTGAACAAATAAGATTTCATTTACCATATCCTTTACTTTCAGAGCTTTATCTTTGTTCTGTGGTTTTTTTCCCTTGATTCCTACTACCATGTTTGTATTTCTTGATTTAAGATATGTGGCTTTTTTGCCTACCTCAAGATATTCTTCTATTTCAGAATTATGCATGGTAGCAAGAGATTTATCCCCTTCGAATTTTTTAAACCAGGAGACTTTGAACACATCGAGAAATCATACATTTTACACATCCTTCTCAAAATAACATATGCATTTCTTCACTGTATTTTGTTTCATGTAGGAAAAGAGTCTCAAGATCAGAAAAGAAATAGCACATTGTTTTGAATGAACATGGACCTCATGGAATATCAGTCTTTCTGTTTCCTCATGAGTGTTTAGAAGGCATTTGTTGATACTTATTTATTAAGTACTAATCAAGTATATAAGTAGACATGCAAGCAATCACAAAAAGACAGTGGTCCTATCATTATAGTCTTTACTGTAATGGCTCTTATAGCTCAGGAGGCAATATAAATGCATACACATGACAGTTATATGTATATATACATATACATGCAAATATATATGCTGAATATTCTATTATTCAGAATAATGTTTAGGACAGAACAATAGGTTCTATAAAATTATATACTTTGCGATGGGGTGGAGCATGAATGTCAAAGGATGAACATTTTTGAAATAATTATTGAGAAATTTCTGAAACTTTTTGAATTCATATTCTTTCTTAAATTTTAAGCTTGTGTGATTAGTTTTTTTGTTGTGTGATTAATATTATACAGGTTTGGAAAAGTATTATTACTGTCAATTATGATTTTTCAGAAAACGGTTTTCAAGCCTAATAATGCCCCTTAAACTATAAATTACTTTTTGAGTAATATATTTTTATTGACATATAGATTAATTAACTGTACCTAAATAGTTTTTATCAGTATACTCATATCTATACTAAGAAAGGGTAATAATAAAATATATTTTAATTATTGCCATATAGTTGTAGAATATCACTTTTTATAATATTAATTAAAATCCTCAAACTTACAGAAAGTCAAAAAGGATAAATTTATGACATAAAGGGCAATATTAAGGACTGAAAAAGTTAAACAAGACATTTCATGTTATTTAGTCAACTTCATACAGGCTTTTTAAAAGAAAATACAATCTTTTCCTGAATGAGTGTATCCTATATCAGAAGTAAAGGTCAAAAAAAAAAAGTAAGGGTCAAACTTGTATCAATATATTATAGTATTCTAGAACACATATGTACATAATCTAATTCATATATTTCAAATTATTATTATATGCTGCATGAATTTAAATGTTGCATCAAAGTTGATAACAAAGTTGACATATAAAAGTATCTCCTATAGAGGGAAGATAATTTAAATCTATGTCCCTCTATTGATCTTCTTTTTTTTCTTTCATCTCTTTTTTAAAAAGAGAGTTTTAATAATAAGCTCAAAAGACAGTGCTTCATTAAAAATAAAGAGATACACTCATTTAAGTCTGATAAGTGATCTTAATTATAATTAATTCTCACTCTACTTTTAATTATAAATTATTTAAAGGAAACACATTTCATTCTAATTTTTCTTGTTCCTCAGTCTTAAAGGTCTGAGAACTCATTTTTGAGGAAAAATACACAAAGGATGTGATTGTCTTTGTTAATTTCTAAAACTGCAGCAAATAAACAAAGATAGAATCTTAGACCTGGTATCTTCAATGTAATTGAGCTTCCAGGATTTCTTACTATATTTTACTTCTCTGTTTCTGACCTTGAAGATTATTTTCCTGAAAATATCACTTAATTATAGCATTGTTCTTTATTTTTTCTTAATCCTTCTAAATGTGAGTAAAGTTTTTTCTTTATGTAATAAAATATTTGTGCAAATACTAACTAAAACTGGTGCTAAAATTATCAAGATGTCTCTGGTGCTTCTGGTAATGCAGAGAAATACCAAGAAACACATTTGGTAATAAAAATTAATTATAATAAAAAACTATAAGGAGATTAAAACAAAGACCTTTTTTGTGTGTGATTTCAGGCCTTTGTCGTTGTCTACATTGTGCACAGGATTTACCAAACAGGAAAGCCATTGCCAGACAGCAGACAATAGAGTTGGGAGTGTAAAATTGCCTCATGTTTGCATCATTGCATGATTTTTTTTTTTTTGATTAGAGAAAATGTGTAGCACTGCATCAACAGTTACAACGCTACATCATTTTAGTTGTCTTATAATTTAGAGGAAGGTTGCAAATACTATAACAATTAGGAGAAAAGTCAGTAAGAGGAAAATAAGTTGAAGAAGTCATGGCTAATTTGAGAACTAGCCCTCCCAATGTATAAAAAACAGGGTTGGTGAACTTCTTTAAAGAGTTTAAAGAACATATATTTTTTAAGTAATCAAAAGGGTAAAATGTTATATAACATTGGTTGTACTGGTGATATAATTTTAATTGAACATATTTAATTCCTTATAATCTACATTTGGATTTTGTGGTAATTTTTTAAAATCACTTGAGGCATTCAATATGATATATACTTAGGATAAATTAAAGATTGAGAGGGAAAAAGAAATAGAAATAAAACAAAAGTGAAATCACAAAACATTTTATCAAAATAAATATTAAATGTTATACTTTCATTAGAAAAAAACTGATATGAAACAAAATTGTTGAAGTTATAATTATATTTCGTCACAAGAGATATTCTAACAGAGTTCTGAATGTAAAAAGAGATTATGAAAAATTATTAGTTTTGGAGTTGTTTTTGTTTTTAACTACATTTTTCCAATTTTATAATATCTACTCTTTTTCTGCTGTGAAAAATGAGCAAATTAACAACATACTTTTGCTTTACTTCCATCTCCCTGTTTTTCAGCCAAATTTTGTTATTCATATTTTTAATTTTACATGTTAAATATTTATAATTACGGTATACATTAGTGTTGTTCATAAATATTTCTGGCTCTCTCCTTTCCAAGCATATGGTGGAATTATACTTTCTATATCCCTGTATTAGTCTGTTAGGGCTGCCATAACAAAACATCATAAACTGGTGGCTTGAACAACAGAAATTTATTTTCTCACAGTTCTGGAGGATGGAATTCTGAGATCAGGATGCCAGTCTTGTCAGGTTCTGTGAGAGCCCTTTTTCTGGCTTGCACACAGCTCCCCTCTCACTATGTCCTTACATGACCTTTCCTTGATGTGTGCACTGGAGAGAGGCAGATACTCTCTCTCTTTCTCTTCTGATAAGGCCACAAATCCTAAACCTTATGACTCATTTAGTCTTAATTACCTCTAAAAGCTCTAGCTCCAAATACATCACATTGGGAGTTAAGGGCTTTGGCATATGAATTTGGAGGGGGTACATAATTCAGTCTTTAGAAATCCCCATTCAAATTTAACATAACCTTATGACTTCTCTGGCCGAAAATATGTCAGTGGAAACTTTAAAAACCCCTGTATGATTTGCCAGCTTCCATTTTCACTGCTAGAGTGAGAGTGGAAGCTTCTTTTGAGATGAAGCCTTTCCTTAGTCTGGTTCTCTGAGTTACCACCATTGGTAGAACCCCACTTCTTACCTGTATCTGTTATGGTATATGGTAGAATTCAAAGATATTTGTTGTGCTAAGCCACTGAGACATTGAGTGTGTATAACTACAGTACTACTTAGCTTATCTGGGTGCATATAACAAAGTGTACAATTTAATCTGTATCAGTAGTTCCCTTAACTTTTCATTTTACAATTGTATTTATTCAATTTTCATCATCGCTCTTTTTCAGTCACTTCGATCTTACGTTATTTAATTTATGATCAAATCATATTTTTTAAAAAAATGTAGTATTCAATGTTGTATTATTTCTTTCTTAGGCATAGATATTTTCTTTATAAATGTAGTAACTATAGTCATTAGGTTCATTTTATTTTTCTAAACTCTGAAAGAATCTCCACTCTTTTTCATATTTGAGCTCTGTTCTAGAGAAGTCTGAGAACAATCTAATATTTTGCCTTTTAAAAATATATATATATATTTATTTTTAAAAATTTAACTCTGTAGCTTTCAAATACTCTATAACACCTTGTACTCTATACTCCATACATCTTACTCTCTACAATCTTATTGCAATATTTGACTCATTATCATTGTCATATACTATTTCATTGGATTGATATAGCATAACTTATGTTATTTACAGCAGGTATATATTTCAGTTGCTCTTAGTTTGGACTATTGTCTATCACAATGTGACTAGCATTCCCTTACATGTATCCTGATGTAGAAATGCATACATTTCTATGAGTTTTATATGTAGGAGTGAAATTGCTGACTTACAGGCTATGCCTTTAGCTAACATTACTGAATAATGACAAATCGTTTGCCAAAATGTGATCATTTAACCATCACCAGTGTGGCATGAGAGTCACTATTACTCTAGATTCCCATCAATGTTTGTTGCTTTCAGACTAATAAAATTTAGCCAATACAGTGAGTGTGTATTCGTATGTGACTATGCTTTATTTTAACATCTTTATTGGAGTATAAGGGTGTTACAATGGTGTGTTAGTTTCTGCTTTATAAGAAAGTGAATCAGCCATACATATACATATATCCCCATATCTCCTACCTCTTTTGTCTCCCTCCCACCCTCCGTATCCCACTCCTCTAGGTGGTCACAGAACACCGAGCTAATCTCCCTGTGCTATGCGGCTCCTTCCCACTAGCTATCTATTTTACATTAGGTAGTATATATAAGTCCATGCCACTCTCTCACTTTGTCCTAGCTTACCCTTCCCCCTCCTCGTGTCCTCAAGTCCATTCTCTATGTCTGCGTCTTTATTCCTGTCCTGCCCCTAGGCACTTCAGAACCATATATATATATTTGTGATTCCATATATATGTGTTAGCACATGTTATTTGTTTTTCTCTTCCTGACTTACTTCACTCTGTATGACAGACTCTAGGTCCATCCACCTCACTACAAATAACTCAATTTCGTTTCTTTATATGGCTGAGTAATATTCCATTGTATATATGTGCCACATATTCTTTATCCATTCATCTGTCGATGGACACTTAGGTTGCTTCCATGTTCTGACTATTATAAATAGAGCTGCAATGAACGTGGTGGTACATGACTCCTTTTGAATTATGGTTTTCTCAGGGTATATGTCCAGTAGTGGGATTGCTGGGTCATATGGCAGTTCTATTTTTAGTTTTTAAAGGAACCTCCATACTGCTCTCCATAGTGGCTGTATCAATTTATATTCCCACCAACAGTGCAAGAGGGTTCCCTTTTCTCCAAACCCTCTTCAGCATTTATTGTTTGTAGATTTTTTGATGATGGCCATTCTGACTGGTATGAGGTGACACCTCACTGTAGTTTTGATTTGCATTTCTCTAATGATTAGTGATGTTGAGCATTCTTTCATGTGTTTGTGGGCAATCTGTATATCTTCTGTGGAGAAATGTCTATTTAGGTCTTCTGCCCATTTTTGGATTGGGTTGTTTGTTTTTTTGATATGGAGCTGCATGAGATGCTTGTATGTTTTGGAGGTTAATTCTTTGTCAGTTGCTTCATTTGAAAATATTTTCTCCCATTCTGAGGGTTGTCTTTTTGTCTTGTTTATGGTTTCCTTTACTGTGCAAAAGCTTTTAAGGTTCATTTGGGCCCATTTGTTTATTTTTGTTTTTATTTCCATTTCTCTAGGAGGTGGGTCAAAAAGGATCTTGCTGTGATTTATGTCAAAGAGTGTTCTGCCTATGTTTTCCTCTAAGAGTTTGATAGTGTCTGGCCTTAAATTTAGGTCTTTAATCCATTTTGAGTTTATTTTTCTGTACAGGGTTAGGGATTGTTCTAATTTCATTCTTTTACATGTAGCTGTCCAGTTTTCCCAACACCACTTATTGAAGTGGCTGTCTTTTCTCCATTGTATATTCTTGCCTCCTTTATCAAAAATAAGGTGACCATATGTGCGTGGGTTTATCTCTGGGCTTTCTATGCTGTTCCATTGATCTATATTTCTGTTTTTGTGCCAGTGCCATACTGTCTTGTTTACTGTAGCTTTGTAGTATAGTCTGAAGTCTGGACGCCTGATTCCTCCAGCTCCATTTTTCTTTCTCAAGATTGCTTTGGCTATTCGGGGTGTTTTGTGTTTCCATACAAATTGTGAATCTTTTTGTTCTAGTTCTGTGAAAAATGCCATTGATAGTTTGATAGGGATTGCCTTGAATCTGTAGATTGCTTTGGGTAGTATAGTCATTTTCACAATGTTGATTCTTCCAATCCAGGAACATGCTATATCTCTCCATCTGTTTGTATCATCTTTCATTTCTTTCATCAGTGTCTTCTAGTTTCTGCATACAGGTCTTTGTCTCCTTATGTAGGATTATTCCTAGTTATTTTATTCCTTGTGTTGCAATGGTAAATGGGAGCGTTTCCTTAATTCCCCTTTCAGATTCTTCATCATTAGTGTATAGGAATTCAAGAGATTTATGTGCATTAATTTTGTATCCTGCTACCTTACCAAATTCATTGATTAGCTCTAATAGTTTTCTGGTGGCATCTTTGGGATTCTCTATGTATAGTATCATGTCATCTGCAAACAGTGACAGCTTTACTTCTTCTTTTCCGACTTGGATTCCTTTTATTTCTTTTTCTTCTCTGGTCGCTGTGGCTAAAACTTCCAAAACTATGTCGAATAATAGTGGTGAGAGTGGGAAACCTTGTCTTGTTTCTGATCTTAGTTGAAATGGTTTCAGTTTTTTGCCATTGAGAACAATGTTGGCTATGGGTTTGTCATATATGGCCTTTATTATGTTGAGGTTCATTCCCTCTATGCCTATTTTCTGGAGGGTTTTTATCATAAATGAGTGTTGAATTTTGTTGAAAGGTTTTTCTGCATCTATTGAGAAGATCATATGGTTTTTACCCATCAATTTATTAATATGGTGTATCACATTGATTGATTTATGTATGTTGAAGAATCCTTGCATTCCTGGGATAAACCCCACTTGATCGTGGTGTATGATCCTTTTAATGTGCTGTTGGATTCTGTTTGCTAGTATTTTGTTGAGGATTTTTGCATCTATGTTCATCAGTGATATTGGCCTGTAGCTTTCTTTCTTTGTGACATCTTTTTCAGGTTTTGCTTATCAGGGTGATGGTGGCCTCATAGAATGAGTTTGGGAGTATTCTTCCCTCTGCTATATTTTGGAAGAGTTTGAGAAGGATGGGTGTTAGCTCTTCTCTAAATGTTTGATAGAATTTGCCTTTGAAGCCATCTGGTCCTGGGCGTTTGGTTGTTGGAAGATTTTTAATCACAGTCTCTATTTCAGTGCTTGTGATTGGTCTGTTTATATTTTCTATTTCTTCCTGGTTCAGTCTCTGATGGTTTTGCTTTTCTAAGAATGTGTCCATTTATTCCAGGTTGTCCATTTTTTGGCATATAGCTGCTTGTAGTAATTTCTCATTATCCTTTTTATTTCTTCATTGTCAGTTGTTACTTCTCCTTTTTCAGTTCTAGTTCTATTGAATTGAGTCTTCTCCCTTGTTTTCTTGATGAGTCTGGCTAATGGTTTATCAATTTTGTTTAACTTCTCAAAGAACCAGCTTTTAGTTTTTTTGATCTTTGCTATTGTTTCCTTCATTTCTTTTTCATTTATTTTATGATTTCTTTCCTTCTTCTCACTTTGTTGTTTTTTTGTTCTTCTTTCTCTAATTGCTTTAGGTGTAAGGTTAGGTTGTTTATTTGAGATGTTTCCTGTTTCTAGAGGTAGGATTTTATTGCTATAAAGTTCCCTCTTAGAAATGCTTTTGCTGCATCCCATAGATTTTGGGTCATCATGTTGTCATTGTCATTTGTTTCTAGGTATCTTTTGATTTCCATTTTGATTTCTTCCATGATATCTTGGTTATTAAGTAGTGTATTATTTAACTGCCATATGTTTGTATGTTTTACAGATTTTTCCTGTAATTGATATCTAGTCTCATAGCCTTGTGGTCGGAAAAGATACTTGATATGATTTCAATTGTCTTAAATTTTCCAAGGCTTGATTTGTTACCCAAGATATGATCTATCCTGGAGAATGTTCCATGAGCAGTTGAGAAGCAAGTGTATTCTGTTGTTTTGGGATGGAATGTTCTATAAATAGCAATTAAGTCCATCTTGTTTAATGTATCATTTAAAGCTTGTGTTTCCTTAGTTATTTTCATTTTGGATGATCTGTCCATTGCTGAAAGTGGGGTGTTAAAGTTCCCTACTATGATTGTGTTACTGTCGATTTCTCCTTTTATGGCTGTTAATACTTGCCTTATGTATTGAGGTACTCCATTGTTGGGTGCATAAATATTTAGAATTGTTATATCTTGTTCTTTGATTGATCCCTTGATCATTATGTAGTGTCCTTCTTTGTCTCTTCTAATAGTCTTTATTTTAGTCTATTTTGTCTGATATAAGAATTGCTACTCCAGCTTTCTTTTGATTTCCATTTACATGGAATATCTTTTTCCATCTGCTCACTTTCAGTCTGTATGTGTCCCTAGGTCTGAAGTGGGTTTCTTGTAGTCAGCATATATATGGATCTTGGTTTTGTATCCATTCAGCCAGTCTGTGTCTTTTGGTTGGAGCAATCAGCCCATTTATATTTAAGGTAGTTATTGATATATATGTTCCTATTACCATTTTCTTAATTGTTTTGGGTTTCTTATTGTATGTCTTTTCATTCTCTTGTGTTTCCTGCCTAGAGAAGCTTCTTTAGCATTTGTTGCAAAGCTGGTTTGGTGGTGCTGAATTCTCTTAGCTTTTGCTTGTCTGTAAAGCTTTTCATTTCTCCATGAAATCTGAATGAGATCCTTGCTGGTTAGAATAATCTTGGTTGTAGGTTTTTCCCTTTCATCACTTTAAATATGTCCTGCCACTCCCTTCTGGCTTGCAGAGTTTCTGCTGAAATATCAAGAGAAACTGTAAACTTATGGGCATTCACTTGTATGTTATTTGTTTTTTTTCCCTTGCTGCTTTTAATATTTTTTCTTTGTATTTAATTTTTGATAATTTGATTAATATCTGTCTTGGCGTCTTTCTCCTTGGATTTATCCTGTATGGGCCTCTCTGTGCTTCCTGGAATTGATTACCTATTTCCTTTCCCATATTAGGGAAGTTTTCAACTACAATCTCTTCAAATAGTTTCTCAGTCCCTTTCTTTTTCTCTTTTTCTTCTGGGACTGCCTTTAATGTTGTCCCAGAGGTCTCTGAGACTATCCTCAATTCTTTTCATTGTTTTTTCTTTATCCTGCTCTGCAGTAATTATTTCCACTATTTTACCTTCCAGGTTACCCCTCCGTTCTTCGGCCTCTGTTATTCTGCTATTGATTCCTTCTAGAGAATTTTTAATTTAATTTATTGTGCTGTTCATCATTGTTTGTTTTCTCTTTAGTTCTTCTAGGTCGTTGTTAAACATTTCTTGTATTTTCTCCACTCTATTTCCAAGATTTTGTATCATCTTTGCTATCATTACTCTGAATTCTTTTTCATGTATACTGCCTATTTTCTCTTCATTTGTTTGGTCTCGTAGGTTTTTACCTTGCTCCTTCATCTGCTGTGTGTTCCTCTGTCTTCTCATTTTGCTTAAGTTACCGTGTTTGGGGTCTCCTTTTCACAGGCTGCAGGTTCGTAGTTCCCGTTGTTTTTGGTGTCTGCCCCCAGTGGCTGAGGTTGGTTTAGTGGGTTGTGTAGGCTTCCTGGTGGAGGGGACTAGTGCCTGTGTTGTGGTGGATGATCCTGGATCTTGTCTTTCTAGTGAGCAGGACCGCATCTGGTTGTATTTTTTGGGTGTTTGTGACCTTATTATGATTTTAGGCATCCTCTCTGCTAATGGGTGGGGCTGTGTTCCTGTCTTGCTAGTTGTTTGGCATAGGGTGTCCAGCACTGTAGCTTGCTGGTCGTTGAGTGGAGTTGGGTCTTAGCGTTGAGACGGAGATCTGTGGGAGAGCTTTCACCGTTTGATATTACGTGGAGCTGGGAGGTCTCTGGTGGACCAATGTCCTAAACTCAGCTCTCCCACCTCAGAGGCACAGGCCTGATACCCGGCCAGAGCACCAAGACCCTGTCAGCCACATGGCTCAGACAAAAAGGGAGAAAAAACAAAGGAAAGAATGAGAAAAATGATATAAAATAAAAGTATTGAAATAAAAAATTATTATTAAAAATTAAAAAAATTAAAGAAAAGGAAAGAAAGAAGAGAGCAACCAAACCCCCCAAAAAAACTACCAATGATACTAAGTGCTAAAAAGTTTACTAAAAAAAAAACAAACAAACAAAAAATACGGACAGACAGAACCCTAGGAGAAATGGTAAAAGCAAAGCTATACAGACAAAATCACACAAAGAAGCATACACATATATACTCACAAAAAGAGTAAAAGGAAAAAAAAATATATATCATTGCCCCCAAAGTCCACGGCCTCAATATTGGGATGATTCGTTGTCTATTCATGTATTCCACAGATGCAGGGTACATCAAGTTGATTGTGCAGATTTAATCCGCTGCTCCTGAGTCTGCTGGAAGAGATTTCCCTTTCTCTTCTTTGTTCGCACAGCTCCTGGGGTTCAGCTTCGGATTTGGCCCCGCCTCTGCATGTAGGTCTCCTCAGGGCGTCTGTTCTTCCCTCAGACAGGACGGGGTTAAAGTAGCAGCTGATTAGGGGCATCTGGCTCACTCAGGCCATGGGGAGCGAAGGGTATGGAGTGCAGGGCGAGCCTGTGGTGGCAGAGGCCGACGAGACGTTGCACCAGCCTGAGGTGCACCATGTGCTCTCCCGCGGAAGTTGTCCCTGGATCACAGGACCCTGGAAGTGGCGGGCTGCACAGGCTCCTGGGTGGGGAGGTGTGGATAGTGACCTGTGCTTGCACACAGGCTTCTTGGTGGCTGCAGCAGCAGCCTTAGCATTTCATGCCCGTCTCTGGGGTCCGCACTGATAGCCGCAGCTCGCGCCCATCTCTGGAGCTCGGTTAAGTGGTGCTCTGAATCCCCTCTCCTCGTGCACCCCGAAACAATGGTCTCTTGCCTCTTAGGCAATTCCAGACTTTTTCCCGGACTCCCTCCTGGCTAGCTGTGGCACACTAGCCCCCTTCAGGCTGTGTTCACGCAGCCAACCTCAGTCCTCTCCCTGGGATCCGATGGAAGCCTGAGCCTCAGCTCCCACCCCCCACCCATCCTGGCGGGTGAGCAGACAACCCTCTCGGGCTGGTGACTGCTGGCTGGCACTGTTCCTCTGTGTGGGAATCTCTCCACTTTGCCCTCTGCAGCCCTGTTGCTGCTCTCTCCTCCGTGGCTCCGAAGCTTCCCCGCTCCCACCCTCCGTCTCCACCAGTGAAGGGGCTTCCTAGTTTTTGGAAACTTCTCCTCCTTCACAGCTCCCTCCCAGAGGTGCAGGTCCCGTCCCTATTCTTTTGTCTCTGTTTCATCTTTTTTCTTTTGCCCTACCCAGGTACGTGGGGGAGTTTCTTGCCTTTTGGGAAGTCTGAGGTCTTCTGCCAGCGTTCAGTAGGTGTTCTGTAGGAGTTGTTGCACATGTAGATGTATTTCTGATGTATTTGTGGGGAGGAAGTTGATGTCCACATCTTACTCTTCCACCATCTTGAAGGTCTCTCCTGTCATTATGATTTAACTGGAATTTCTCAGATGACTAATGATATTGAGTACCATTTAGTACTTTGTCAGTGTGCATTTTATGATTAAAATGCATATTCTGTGATAGAATAATTTTGTTTTCTACAGAATTAACGTTCAGTGGATAATACGGAAGGTAAACCAGAAACCACTGGTTAATTGCTCAGTTTTCATTGTTTTGGGGAAGAAATGAAATCTACTAGCATATGGCTATTATTAGTAGTCTATTTAGGTAGAACTGAGAAGCTTATTGGTAGCCAGAAAGCTGAAGTGTTTTTCAACCTCAAAGGTAAATAGTTTAACATGAAATATTGTCAGAAGTATCAAGATATTGCTTTTGTTTATTGTTACTTGACTCTAAGTATATCCAAGTCTTATGCTGGAATTGGGCTTAAGAGGTGAATAAGAGATGTTGCCTGTCCTCAGGGAAATTGCAAACCTATATAGAAATAAAAGTGTATACATTTTTTAAAAATGTGAATAAGGACAGCATATAAACTGTTCAAAAGAGGAATAGTGTTATATATTACATGTTGGGACTTAGCAGAACTGTGCCTTGGAGGGAAGTGTGGAACTAGATAATTGAAAATGAGTAGAAGAGAATTCTCAGCATAAGGAGTAAGAGGAGCAAAGTTGCAGAGGCGGAGGTTTCAGAGAAAATAAAGTGACTAAGTAGCCTGGATGAGTGATTAATGGAGAGAGTAGTACTGTACAAGCCAAAATGTAGAGAGTAGTTGATTATCAGAGCATGAATGATCTTTAACGCCAGTGTTACTTACTATATTTTTTGGCTACTGGGGTGCCATCAAAGAATTTTACCATTATAGGGGCTGGGTGGGGAAAGATAATAAGAAAAGTCATATTTTAGTAAGTTTAATTGGGAATTATGTACTAGAGAAACTACTGGAGTGAAGAGGTAGAGGGAGGAAAATATAATGGGGTGGTGAGTTTATCAACTATCTGTCAATGGTAAGAGAGGAAAAAAATGATTAGAAACTCTGTGTTGAAACAATCAGTTATTCTTCATGAAAATCTGGATAAATGATAAAATTTAGAGGAAAAGTAGAAGTCACATCATGGTTTATGATTGATGGTGCCACTCAAACCTGCTATTGTTTTAAAATAATTTTATTCTACATTTACTGAAAATTATGTTTGTGTATGCCTTTGGAGACCAGGGGATAGAAAGAAAGAGATTAGCCTTAAAACATGAGAGCTACATTCTTTCATGGGCTAATATGGAGTTTCCAATGTGTATATATTTCTTACCGAAAAATTCTTTTGTGACAATTTGAATTGTCCAGGCAAATGTCACTACTAAAAATGAAAAGTTGTCGGTTTTTATTTTTTATTAGTCATATAATATACTTTTCCTTATTATAAGAAATAGTTTCCATGTAATTCATCTAACAGCATGCTTTAAAAAAAGTACAACTCTTTAATAGAGTTTTTCCCTGAAGTACCAGCACATATGTTCGTAAACAATTAGTCTGAAAATGTTTTTCTATTTTTTTCTCAGTGGTTTATTTGTTAATTTTTTTGGAAGCCTAAAATACATTGTAATTACTAAGAGGAAATGGTTTTGGAAAATACTCATAGAAGTTGTCTGGCATATTGGCTTTTGCTTCATCATGAGCAAGCACCAGATTAATAGTGGAAAATACATTAAATCCTTCAGATGTGTTTGGGAATTGACATCATGATCCCAGAAATGGTGGTACAGGCTTTTAAATAGATGCCTAATGTTTTCTCTGTAATTAAAATTTTGATTGTAGGTTTATATGTCACATAGATTCCTTATGGATCAACTCTTTTTGAAAGACATTTTTATTATGATAGCAAAGCACGTACATTCTTAATAGTTCAACTCATCTAGAAAATATTAGATTTCTTTTAAAACAGTCATTCAACAAATCACAAAGTTTTTCCCCACATTTACTATACTTAGTGCCTTGAAATTTTTCTTTTTTCTCTGACCTTTACAAGAGCACAAATTTAAAGCATTAAATAGTGAATGTCAGAGTGCTTTCCTGGAGGCTTAAAGAGCACACTCATAGTTTGGTTATTACACAACTCACATACCTTTATATAATTTTTGCTCTAGGAAATAAAAGGTTAAACACACTTTTCATAATCCAAAGCCAAACAGTGACAAATGGAAGGGCATATTTTTTGACCTCTTTTTATTATCTGTAATGTTTAAGAACTGCTACAGTGAATAAAACATTTTAAATAGAAATTGTATTCAAAAGATTGTGATGGACTGTCATGACATCTTATGTTCCAGTACCACTGAAACAAATTTAGAATGCACTCTAACAGTTTAGGATCAACACAATGGAATTTTAATTACAGGACAATATTTTGATGTGAAGGATAAATGGGAAATTTTAGCCAGTCAAATTCAACATTGACAAATGGAATCTCTATTGCTAGGCATATAGAATATATACCTATTATATATATTACATTCATTTTAATATTCAGATTCTGTCTTCTGTTTGTGATCTAGCTGAGGTCTTTCTTCCAAAATTCATGATTTTCAATCTTAAATAATTATTTTCAGAGTAAAATATTTAGAACTTTTCTACTCAAATATTGTAGTAGTCATTTTTTTTCTTTTTTTCTACTTCTTTTTTTTTTTTGCTTTGCTTTCATCTCTTAGGAAAAACTTCCTTTGAAAGTAGCAGTTTTTCAAGACAGAAAAGTGTTGGCTGTGACTCAGTTTTTCTGATGTTTGGAGACTTTAACAATGGTTCTGAGACTTTGGGAAATCAACTTGGAAAACAAGTTTCCAGACTGCATGTGAAGAGTATGCAGAATCAAGTTAATAAGGAAATTAAACTAGATCTGAGTTATTGATGGCTCCTCTGGGCTCTCTGAGGCTGTGAAGGACAAAAATTGGCTAGTTTGTTGGAAACAGTGGCCTTCAAATAGAGAGCATGATTCTAAAGTGTTAAACAAAAAAACAACAGGTCAGTCAAAGCAGCGGAGACCAGTATTCTCCCAGATCGGAGAATTTCAAATTTGTATGTTATTTAACTTACTGGTACTGAAGTTCCTCTAACACATCATAGTGCTGTACTACCCAGTCGAGATTTAGATATGGATACATGTAAAATACATGCTAGATTTCAAAGCTTAGCAAAAAAAAATGTGAAATACATTTTCATCAATAATTTTTATGTTGATTCTACATTAATGTGATTATTTCAAATATTAAAATTTCACCTGCTTATTTTTGCCTTTATAATTTATGTTTCTAGAAAAACTTAAATTACATATGTGGCTCACATTGTTAGTCAAATGTGACCCTATGGCCTTGAAGAATCATTTTGATTTGCTATAAAAATTTGTGATCCATAAGAATCTTGATCTGGTCTCTCTAGCAATGAACTTAACTTCAGAGGGTTCAGAAGCCTGACTTATGGAGATCACATTCTCCTTGTGTAAATAAGTCTCACTTCTCTTTCCTTTGGGAGGGGTCTGCTTAAGTTTTTTTAGGGATCTTCATGTCAACATTTTAAAATTTGGATGGAATTATTTGCTGTATTTGAGGTTTTTGGATTATTTATTTTAGGAACTAAATTTATAAAGAACCTTGAGAACTGTCTAGTTTTAAACATTTAAAATTTCAATGTAGTTGTAGCTTTCTCTTTAAAAAAATAATTATTTCCATATTAAAAAATTAATATATTGAAACTCAAGCATCAACCTAGAAGTTTGTGAGATTTTATAAACCAATTTGGTTACTCTTCTAGGTTTTCTGAAAATGTGCTATAATCATAATCTGTGTTTTACCTGAAAATTTTGTAAATACTACTGCATAATATTAAATAAATTTCATGTGTTATCCATTTAGAAGATATACATATGTTTTTAAATCTTGTAAAAGCTTCTTTATGTTGGTGATCTGTATTATCAGTTGGACTAGGAGGGTAGAAGAAAATGTGAAAAAATGCGAACTATGGTAAAACAATCTTCAGCTCTGTTCGTCTGTGGTCTTAAATTTGTAAACGTTAAGTGTAATTTGTAAACACACTAATGTGTTTTTGTATTTGGTTTTAATGCCTGCAAACTATTTTGACATGCAAGAAAATATCCAGCCATTAAAGCGTTTTCCTTGATTTGACTCTTCTTTCTATAGGGTCACTTTCAGGTTTTGCAGTAGTACAAGTTTATACATTTTTTTCTTATGCTTTTGTAATTGTTCAATACACTTCTTGAGTGTGTAATGCTCTCCATAAATTAATTTTACTAGTTTTAGTGAATGGGACATGAATATTTAATTCATAAAATACTAAATACAAGTAAAGTATATTTATTATCTCCCACCTATCTCTTATAATTGTCTTGTGATTTGAGAATTATGTAACAGAATTTTTATATTATTGTAGGAGATCGAAGTCATAGAAGTATATGTGTATCATCTACATGTATTTTAAAGTATTTGACCCCAAAATTTCTTTATTTTTTGATACAGTGGTGAAAGGAAATGACAGTAATTACTATTTGAACATCATGGTCTATGAGTAATCACATGAATAGATTCTAAACTGCTCACTTTAAAGATTAAAATCTTCACCCTAAATCATCCACACTAAATATTAGAGTTTTATTCAGGTAAACTTTTTAGAAGAAAGAGAGTTCTGGAGAACCTACTATTTTTTTATTGCTGTTTTAATTTTTTTTAAGTAAGAAAATAGGACTAGATATTTGGATAAATATAGAATATGAGTACTACTTTTGGTAATTCAATAGCTAAATCAAAGTATTAGATATTTTTAATATACTAAGTTTATTTAAGGATACTATATATTCTCACTCCTTTTCTCATCCTTAGCTTCTAAATAAAATGTACATATTATGTGGATGTAAAATTAATACACTTCACGTTTCTATAGCAACTGCTTCCAATTAAAAGTTTCAAAACTTAAAATGATTAACATTTTCAAATAAGCCATATGTAGAATAAATATGGTAAACATATAGGTTACTGTTCTTTGATATTTTGGAACAGTTCTGATAAATAGAAAATAGGGCACTTTTGCATAATTTAATGAAAACAAAATTGATTGTTTATCAAGTGAAATTTGTGCATGTATGCTTTACTTCCTAATCTTGCATATGAGTACAGATATAGTATATAATGCACACGCACACTCAGACATTTGTGAAAGCATGCATGTGTGTGTTTATATATTTATCATTTACTAAAGGAAAGCACATAGTGAATTAAGTTGTTATTTAGAAAAGTAATATAAATTAGATATTGAAGCATTTTAAATATTTTAATTAAGAAATTAAAACAAGTACCTCAAAAAACATGATGTGTCTTTTCCAAGACAATTTTTTTCTCTTGGAAAAACTTAAACTTATGTATGTGTTGTTTGCATTAACACCCAGGCATGATACATGGACTTAGTGAAATTCAGACATGCTTATGAAATGAAAGCATGTTTTATTTATTTATTTATTTATTTATTTTTTCTGGTACACGGGCCTCTCACTGTTGTGGCCTCTCCCTTTGCGGAGCACAGGCTCCGGACGTGCAGGCTCAGTGGCCATGGCTCACGGGCCCAGCCGCTCCGCGGCATATGGGATGTTCCCAGACCGGGGCACGAACCCGTGTCCCCTGCATCGGCAGGCGGACTCTGAACCACTGTGCCACCAGGGAAGCCCAGCATGTTTTATTTACTAATAGGCAGTAGTAATTAGAATCCAGTTAGATCATATTTGCTAAGAGAAAGAAGTTTTCCCTTTTAATATGTTTTTTTTTTGTTAGACATGACATTTACTTATGTAGGTTATATCCAGATGTAGATATATGCTATTTAACATTAAATTTTGTAAGAAGATAGAGCATACACACATGTACATGATAAAAATCTATTATGCATTATAAATTTTAAGTCTAAAATTGGCTTCATGTCTTAACTCTGGGTTTATCATATATGGAGTTTTGCCCTAATACTAGTTTTAAGATTGTTTTTAAATATCACATGAATTTAGCAAGCATATTCAGATATTTCATTTTACTTCTTTTTGAGATTAAAGTATTTCTCTTTCTTGAATGTCAGGAGCAAGATAGAAGTTGTACATGCTGGGCCTATACATTGGCTTGTGCAACAAATAGATCAAATGTTGAATTCAGCTAGTCGATGACTATGATAGGAATTTCTGATCAGACAGAGCTTACAGCATTGTAGACGGGAAGGAAAAAGAGGTCTGGAAGTTACTGAAATATCAGCCTAAAACTGAAAAGAGTTAAAAATTAAAGATGTTCTGGTTTTGTTTTGAAAAGAAATTCTTCTGTATATGTAATCATATTCATCTAGAATATTTTTTATTAGTTCTTGTGTTCACAAATCCAAAAGATAAGATTGTAGAAAACAGAAAACAATATTACAAAACAATAAGTAAAATTTTATAAAATTTACGTAGATGATATTATAAAATAATAAAACAATGCAGAATATTTTGCAAATAAAGATAAGCCGAAGCAAACTAATTACCAAAGAAAAACAAAGAAAGTGAACTTTCTGTTCAGATATAATCTTAAACTTTAAATGCTTTCTGTTTTGTGATACTAATTTGCTTGTACAGTACTTAAAACCTCCATACATGAAAAGGGTTATATACATATATATAAATGGCAACAATGGTTCCTTTCAAAGTAGTATTTTTTAAAATGTTTTAAATTTTAGAATAGTTTCAGATTTACAGAAAAATTGCAAAGATGGTACATATGTCAATTAATGAGCAAACATTGATGCATATTAATAACTAAAGTCCATTCCTTATTCATATTTCCTTAGTTTTTACCTGATGTTCCTTTTCTCCTCTAAGATCCCATTTAAGATACCACATATTTAATTGTCATGTCTCCTTAGGTTCCTCTTGGTTGTGACAGTTTCTCAGGCTTTCCTTGTTCTTGATTATCTTGACAGGGCTGAGAACTATTGATTAGATATTTTGTATACTGTACCTCTGTTAGTGTTGTCTGATGTTTTTCTCATGATTAGACTGGGGGTATGGGTGTTGGATAGAAATACCAAAGAGGTAAAGTGGCTGTCATATCTTATCAAGGGTATATACAGTTGACCCTTGAACAACATGATGGTTAGGGGTGCTGACCCTCCCAGCAGTCAAAAGTCTACTTATGATTTATAGTCATCCCGTAACCGCCGTTCCTCCTTATAGCAGTTCTGCATCCAGGAATTCAACCAGCCACGGATCATTCAGTACTGTGGTACTTATTACTGAAAAATACTTTCATATAAGTGGACCAGAGCAGTTCAAGCCCATGTTATTCAAGTGTCAGCTATACTGTCAACATCACTTAGCACTGTTAATGCTAATCTTGATCACCTGGCTAAGGTGGCGTTTGTCAGGTTTCTCTACTGTAGCCTTACATTTTCCCCCTTCCCATATTGTATTCTTTGGAAGTCACTGTGCATAGCCCACTTAAGGAGTGGGAGTTCTATTCCACCTTTTTGAGGGTGGGATACATTAAACTATTGAGAAATCCTCTACATGGGAGTTTTGTCTGTTCTTCCTCATTTATTAATTTATTCAATCATTTATTTGTATCAGTATGGACTCATGAATATTTACCTTATATATTAGGTTATAATCCAAATCTATTTTGTTGCTCCAGCTTTGACCATCATTAGCTCTTTCAGTTGGCTTCTGTGCTCTTTTGATGCTGTGGTTATTGTGTGTGTGCGTGCATGTATTTGTGCATATGTATGCTTGAGCAGTTCCTTACACTGTGGTGCTAATACGTTCTCCAGGAGCATCTTGTATTTCCTGCCACAGTAGTAGAATCAGCCATTTCTTCAAGTAGTCCTGATTCCTTTCACTGGAGAATAGTATTAAAAACCAAGATCTGGGTGCTAAGTGTGTTTGTTGCTACAGGGGTGTTGCTGCTTCTAGGCCTCCTGACCTGACACTGCAAAGAAATATATGTGTGCATACTAGACTGTGTGTGTACACGTATCTATTGTTATTTCTATATATAATCACTGTATCCATATTATCCTAAACATTAGCTCATACTGATGTCTCCAAGTCTAATACATTACCACTAGGATCATTCTAGACTTCTTCCCTTGCTTGTATGTAACCTCTCACTCAAACAGTGAGAACTTGGTTCCCACAGACTGCTATTAATTTATGTAATTGTTCAATTCCAATATACATGTATAACTGTTAACTCACACCACCATGGAAACATCATAAACTAGAATACAGTAATCTTTCAGGAGAAAAGAAATGAGGGAAGCAAGACAGGGTAGGAGAAAAAATGCTCAGTAAGAACCTAGTCTCAGCTGGAGACAATCTTCAGTATGATCCCATGGAAAATGTATTAGAGGCCAAATAACACCAGAATGTTAGTTCCCCCTTGGGGTCAAATAGCCAGCATTTTGTACCATCAGTCCATTAACGGACTTCTCAGGGAGGGAGCATGAAGTTTCTTCTATCTGGCAGAGGGCAATTTTTCTGAGAGGGGAGCAAAGTGAGTTTTTAGATGCTAAAATATACAGCATTTGAGAAATGGGTGTCCCAGCTGGTAAAGAGGATCTGGGTGGGATCCAGTAGCATCCTCTACACTGGCTCACCTGGCTGACTTTGCTAATTGTTCTGGACAATATTTCCCAAGGTCCATTATTTGGGCTGCAAATCCTCAATGAATGCAACAGGCCGTGGCAAATTGTTTTGCGATTGGTATGTATATTAAAGACCATTTCCTATCCCAAATTAAGACAATAGAAAGTGGTGAAACTTAAAATGCTTCTATAATTCTATTTTAAAGTGGAAATATAAGACACTATTTTTAAGTCAAACTGGTTATAGGAGTCAAATTACATAGATGGGTTGTATATGTAACTACGTGATATTCATTGATTATTCTGTTTAAAGTGTAACTTTTTTTTTACAAGGTACCTACACAAAGAGTAACAATTAAAATAAAAAGGAAAACAAATTCATCTCCATTTTGTGATCAAAGTAGAATATATCTCAACCTTTTGGTTTTAGATAGACATGAAAAGTTCCTGTAAGAAAGGGCCTGACACAAAACACTGTCTCTTATTTTTCTCACATTTATTATCTAATCTTCATTTTTTTATGTTTATATAAGTTAGGATTTAAATCTACAGCTTTTGCATGCTCTTTATGAGGTCATAAGGAAAAGAGCACAATGTGCTTTTCTTTCTTAGTCCATGCAGATTAAACATATGTTCTCTGCCATAACATGAAACACTTGCTTTGAAAACCATTGGAAGGATGATTTTTGACATTAAAAAATGTTAGGAACTTTATAGATTTTGTAGTACTGAAGGGTGTAATTGAGAGAATTCATCCTC
The DNA here is from genome assembly GCF_059928025.1 of Delphinapterus leucas. NCBI lineage: Eukaryota > Metazoa > Chordata > Mammalia > Artiodactyla > Monodontidae > Delphinapterus > Delphinapterus leucas. Next base: position 49,557,381 of record NC_143136.1, on the reverse strand, counting down.
TATTATAACACCTTTGGACTTCTTCGAAACATCTTGTAAATTCTCATTTGGATTAGAACTACTCCCATTACTCTTCATATTGAAAGTTATCTCCCCTCCCCCACCCACCAAATAAAAGAAAATGTGAGATGTAGATTTATTTCCTCTCAAGAGCAAGCAGTCTTAAATTGATCATATACATTTGATTTATTTTTACTTTGCTGTGTATAACTAAGTATAGGATAATAATAATAGGCAAAGCTAAGAATGTAAATTGTATCCTCATTTTGTTTTTAAGAATTCATGTGTCCAATCCATATGCATCCAAAATAGGATAAACAGCAATCCATCCATGGTTGTGGAAGGAGAGCAAAATACACTTCACTTTGTTTTTTTAATTTTTGAGAGGATATCTGAAATCTAATCAGTATTCTTAAGTTAAATCCACATGGTCTTTCAAGATTTATTCTGAACTCATGGCTTCAATTTTTCTTCTCATTTAGAGTGCAGAAGAGAAAGAAATCCTAAGCATTATCTGTTCCTACCTTCATGTGTCTCTTCTCCCTTCTAGAGGACTTTCAAAGAATGATTTGTACATTATAAATCTTTCTTAAAGATAGCAGAACTTCACACACTTCCCAACAAAGAAAAGGATGGGGGTTATTTTCTAATAAACAGCAGAGTGTAGTGTCTTCTCTTTGGGAAAGTTCTGGTAGATTTTAGCTCTTTCCCCATCTTGTCTAGGTGTTTTCTAGGTGTTATTTGTTATTATTATATACTTAAACAGCCAGAGAGATCTCACAGAAGTTCTTTCATGTCCTCACTCTGGGAAACCCATTTATATTTAAAACCTACACAGAGAGTAGCCAATTACAAATACCATCCAGGACACTGGAAGGCTTTCTAATATACCTCTACATGATGTATTTTAAGTTATTTTACTTTTCCTGAGGATGTTTCTAGAAACTCCACTTGAACACTGCCTTTTAGTCCATATCTGTTCAACTTAACATGGGCCGATGACTCATATAGTTTGATAAAGCACCTTTAAAAACAGCTTTATTGAAATATAACTATAATACACTAAACCATATATTTCTAAAATGTATAATGAAGCCATAACCACAATTAAGGTAATGAATTGCTTTTAGTTTGCTGAATATCTGCTTTTATTCTACCTAGTTTTGGGTAATTCATCTGGGGATTAGCAATGAACATTATTTTAGTTTCCTAAATAAATATCAGTCCAACTTCTTTAACTTTCATACCTAGAATTGATAATATTTCAAATTTTCTTACTATTTTAGTGTTTATTACAGTAAATATTGTGTATCCCTTATACCATCAGAGCAATGTGAAATATTATGTTGTATTGGCAAGACTTCCATCTTCTGAGTTAATGTAAAATAAGAAGACTAGAAAGAAGATAAAAATTTGAACTCATTCACTGATTTCACATGATCTCTCCTAACTTTGTAAGATTTAAAAATACAATGTAAAAACATTAACAATACATGAGAAGTTTTCTTAGAGAAGTTACAAAAGACACTCAATGTGGAGACAGCATTAACATTAACGATCTTAAGTATTTGTACCTCTTGCTATTTAAGCCCTTTGCCATGTTGTTTTGCAGTTCCTTCCAATAAAGAGGTGTATTTTTCCCTGAGCTATTACGTTGGACTTAGCTATGGAATGCTAATAGGCAGAAAGTGAGCAAAGCCTCCATACATGAAAGACTTCATGTTTATGAAGTTGACTTGCCTTCTTGCATTTCTGTCATCACCATGAGAACTTCCAACTTTCAAAAAAAGTTATGTAGTTAAGATACCATTTATAAATTTCAAAATCAGATAAAACTAAATCAACTATATAGTGTTTACAGATAAACACATACATAATAAAACACAATGAAAAATAAAATTCTAAAGGTCTTTTAATTTGAGTGAGTAGAAAAAGTGATACATTCAAGGAGGAGACAGCAGGAGGTACAAAATCATTGGTAATATTCTGTGCTTTAATCTGGAATTTTGCACATGGGGATTTATTTTATTATTCTTTTTTTATAAATACAATTATGGATGTAAGTTTTTTCTTGTGTAGGATTACCTTCATAAAACCCAGTATAATACTTTTTTTTTTTAATGAGAAACTTACTGATGTTCACACAATGAGTAATGGTAAAACCATGAGTCAATCATCCATGTGTCCATTCATCAGAATTTACTGTAGTGAATTATTATTATTATTTCTATTTGGAGTATAAATAGTTTAAGGGAAATTATGTTGTCTTATTAAACTTTTAGTCCCCATGTGCTGAGCACAATGACTGGAAATTAGTAGACAAAAATGCATATTGAACTGAATTACAAAGGACAGCAGCTTGGACAGATAATTTGGGGGCAGTGGCTACAACCAAACTCAGATTCATAAACCACACTTGCCTACACCGCCAACCATGAGATCATGAAAAGTGTGAGCACACAGAATAGTTTTGTTGGTATATAGGGAGTTACTCCTGCAACAGAAATGTGAAATCTATTGATAGCATGTCTTTCCATAACAGGTGAAAAAGCATTGGCAAGAGGGCAAGATTTAGAGCCAAGAAAATGCAGGATAGAGGCTGCATACCCAGTGGATGCTCATTAAAAGTTGATTGCTCGGGGCTTCCCTGGTGGCGCAGTGGTTGAGAGTCCGCCTGCCAATGCAGGGGCACCGGTTTGTGCCCCCGTCCGGGAAGATCCCACATGCCGCAGAGCAGCTAGGCCTGTGAGCCATGGCTGCTGAGCCTGCGCGTCCGGAGCCTGTGCTCCGCAAAGGGAGAGGCCACAACAGTGAGAGGTCCGCATACTGCAAAAAAAAAAAAAAAAAAAAAAATTGATTGCTTGATTATCTGAAAAATGTTTCACGGAATCTTGATCAAATTATTTCGTTTCTAGTAGAGGTTGCTGATACGGGACTTAGCCAGTAAATATGTTAATACAGAAATGAAATTCTGTTGTTAATCTTATTTAGTAAATTCTGTTTTGGCATGGGGTAGATAAACCACTTTGAAATGATCAAACTTGCTGAGATAACCCCTTTGAAAAAGCCCTGTCATGCCAGTTAAAAGTCATTAGTGATTTGCTGGTTTTCATCGGTGAGTATTGGCTAAATTCTATAATTCACGATACCAGCCTCTTCTTTTGTCAATTTTGGCAATTTATATTCTACTAGAAAATATTTATTTCCTTTAGATTTTAACATTTATTGTCTATGTAGCACTTTTCATGCCTTCTCTGGCAATGCTTATATTTGATTTCTTGTTCTTGGTGGTGTATTTTTTTTATTTCTTTTCTCTCGGTCTACATTACAATTTCCAAGGGTTTATGCATGCTATTCATTTTTTATGGGGTCAAATTTTACATTTTTATTTTTTTTCTTGTATTTTGTTAGTTTCAACTTTAATAACTCCATCCTATTTTCTTTTTGACTTATTGTATTCCTCTTCTAGGTTAAGTTTAATACTTAGGTTAATCAGTTTCATTCTTTCTGTTGTAGATATTAAAAGCAACTCAGTAAAATGTTACCCAGATAAATTTTATTGTTACAGCATTAGGTTTTGACATTGAATAGTCTCTTCTTTGTGTTAATTCATTTTTGCTTTGAAATTTTAGAGTTCTTTTTCCACCTTAAAATAGGGATCACTTTTAAAATTCTCTTTTAATTTTCAGGTTTTATTTATTTTTATAATTTTCCTCTTGTTTACTTTTAGTTTTATTGGGAAACTATGGCTTAGTTATCAATGAAGTAATTATTATAAAATCTATTAATAAAAGATTAACTGATATATGTGTATATGTATCTGTCTACATATATAATATTACTTAATTCTCACTTTGGGTAAAACCTGTAAGGGAAATTTTTAAAGATACTAAATTTTTTATTAGAAATAAAGCAATATTTATCAACAACACATTCTCATAATTGAACCAGAATACATTTTAAGAATATTAAAGGGAATGGCTTGTTTAGGTATAGACTCATGCAGTAAAACAAACAAAAAATAACCACCTTTTATCTTGTAACAACAATTTTCTTTGCCTACTGCTTAAGCCCAGCTATAGAAACTAGTTTCTTTTCAGAAATGGTAAAACAAGGAAGAAAAGGGACAAAAATGGAAAATAAAGGCTTGGATAGTAATTGTTCCTACAAACAGCCAAAAAGAAAAAACAAACAAATAAAAAAAAAATCCAACAAAACAACAGATCTGAGGCAATGAGGCGGGGAGGGAGCGGGAAGAAAGGAGATTAAAATGTTGCCCTGTGGGAGATCCATCACATTGGATTTCATATTCCGAGTTTCCAAGGTTGTCTGTGGACTTGAACTTCTCCCTTAGCCTTCCTTCTCCCCCTTCTCTTCTATTCAGGTCATTTATTTGCAGAACCATGTGCCATGATTATTACCTTCTCCGTTTTCAATACTACAGCCAATTAGCGTATGTATAACTTGTTATCAGGATCTTAAATTCTCTGATCTAACTCTCATTAGTGGGCTATTTTTGCCACTAGCTCAAATAAAGGCAGTGTTGCCAATTATCAACACTCTCTGCACCAGTATTTAAGAATTGTCTTCATGTATATGACTATTATGTGAAATATGTTAATGGATATTTTATAAATCCATGAAATTTAGAAAAGCTATAGTTTTAGAATAGGGTAAAAAAGGATCAAGACCAGATAGAAAAGTAATTTGCTGATCCTAAAACTTACTTAAGTTCCAAGGGAGGAAAGCTAATTGCTTTCCCTGAAGGTTTTTTTTTAAAATGATACATTTTAATTTTTCTGGGATGTTTTATGTAGAGTCAAGCCTAGAGGCAGGAAAATGGATGAAGACTTTGTAGGTCTATGATTTTATGAGATTAAAAAAATATTTTTGTACTAGGATTACCACTTTTTCAGAGTTAAAGTCTGTTTCCAAATTAATATAATATAATTGATTTCATAGCGCTGTTTTGAGAAATAAATGAAATTGACCTTGTTACATTCCTGGTACAATAACTGTCACATAGTACACACTCAGTGAATGTTATCTGTCATTATCCCTGCTTTTCTTAAAAAAAATACTTAAATACAACTCAGAATATAAATTTAATTTACATCTAAACAATGAAGGGCACTGGAATTTTTCTTTTAATGCTTTTCCTCCCGCTGACATATTGTGGTACCGTAAAATTAGAAATGTTCAGCAAAATTTTTGGTCAAGCCAGAGAATTAATAAAGCTGGTAAACTTTTTTATTTAAATATACGTTCTTTTCTGTGTTCCCTCATGGAAATTTCTAATTTTAGTTTCTGTGCTAATGACTATAGAGGATTATTTTCTAATCCAACCCTGGAAGAAATTAAATTACAGTGGAAAAGTTGAAAAGGAATTTCTTTTTGCTATAGAAAATCATAAAAATTCAAAACTGGGGAAATCATCTTTCTATACACTTAACTATAAACTTATTTTATGGTCTGTAAAGTAAGGCGCAGAGTAGTTAAATGACTCATTAAAAGCCACGTAGTAAGTTCTGAAAACTGAATAAAGAGTTCAGATCTCTGCTTCCCAAGGCAACATTATATCCACTATAATACACTGAACACAGAAAAAGTATTATTAAACAGATTATAACAGGTCAAATATGGACCCTTCTATCTGATAGTAAGGTCTGTGCCAGGATGATAAAATATAGCTTTAGCAAATCCGTGTATACTCTTACATACACACACACACATCTCATATACATACATACACAAAAACACATGTTGCATACCTGTCCAAGAGTATTTATATGTTTATAGTCATGTTAAATGTACAACACATACATTTGAACTAAACATTCAGGAATGTAAAAATAATATGCAATAATCTGTGGTATTATTCAACAGCAAACATTTTGCTAAACAATGTCCCAAATAGTTTTACTAAAAGGCCGATTGGCTCTTGATGACATAAAGGTTGTTTCCCTTCAATTTAAACATACAAAATACCCAGTTTCCTGCATTTTTGTACTAGTAAGTATGCTAGAACTCACATCCAGCATTATTTCAATTCTATTCTAGTAATCCATCACTCCATGTTGGATAGTAAGCCATAACACCAATTAATAGCAGGTTGTCCAACTGCAAAATAAACACATATCATTTAACTTTGATTTTTACTACTACCCACTACATTTATTAAAATAGAAAGTAGTAATTCAAGGGATCAGAGAAGAAGCAAACAAAACATAAAAACTTTACTGGTATAAGTTCTATTTATTTTTAATTGGATGAGATGAGAATGTATATGTGCATGTATTGGTTTCTTAATTAAATTATATTTTAAGACAGGAAGGCTTTCCCCATATATATTTTTTTCACTGAAAACTTTTCCTCTTAAGTGTATTATTCAATGGAAAATAATTCCCATGTGGTAAATGAACTGTCCAGTTATTACTGTCAGATCCTGTTTAGTTAATGAGTAGTCTCCAATGTGATTTTATCCACTGCACTGATTGAAATGCTATAAATGATGTAAGTAATCATTTTAATTACTTACATCATATGTAAGTAATATTCTTTTCGCTACATATTCTTTTCTACACATTGAGAGTTAGGTAGAAAAGCATATCCTTTTCTATACAATGAGAGTCAGGTAAAACAGAAAGTGCTTTTAAACAGCTCTTTAGAGAATCATCTGGCTATCAGTTTTAATTGTTCTTGTCAAAATAAAGAAAGAAAATTATACAAGGTAACATTTTTCTCAAATTACAATAACTCGGATTGTGCAAGATAGTAGACAGTTGATAAGTTGAAGATAAAAGGTACAGAAATTTGAAAGAAGATATAAGAAAATAAGACAAGATACACTCAGTAAGATGGAAGAAAGGCTGAGCCCAATAAAATGGTGATAAGGAGGTAGATTCACTTTAAACAACAGCATCTCAAATAACCTCAGTAGAATATGACCTGAGGTCATATTCTTTTACTTTTGAAAAAAAGCTTCTGAATTTTTAGTAAAAAGAAAACAAAGTACAGGTTATTCAACTCTCATACTTTGATAGATACTATCACAAGATGGCACTGGCAGTTGGCATTTGGCCTGGCAGTAAGCACCACTTATTAAATAGTCAGTGTGTGACTCTGTGTTTAGATATGTGTTTAGATATCTCAGGAGCAAAACAGGGCACATGTTTAAAATTAAAATGGGCCGTATGTTTAAAAGTCTTACACACAAACTGTAAATATGTAATGTACATCCACTTCAAAGTTAGTAAGTAATATACATTTTTAAAAAGAAGTTTGTGCTATGCTCTGTACTTTAAAAAACACTAACTTGTACATCTAATGCTAAATTGTATTATGTATAGTCCTTTTAAAATAATCTGTTCTTTCCTTCACTGTCACACCTCTCAGTTTAGTGCTAATATCAAAAAAACCCTGTAGATTATCCACTAAAATATTATTGTTTATTTGACTATAGCTGAGTGCTATAACTATGTAATAGTGTAGTCCAGCTAGTCAGAAATCTTAGTCTAAATCCCCCCTCTTCTTTGATTACAAAGACTTAACTGTTTGTATTGTTTCATAAAACATTAGACTCAAAATTATTCACTTTCATGGTTTTAATTTCAAGATTTATTGCCTTGAAGTATTGCTGGTGTACCACAACAGTAAGAATCTTATTTCTAAATACTTATCTACCCTTGCCAAGAACTGCACTGAGAGTCTCCATCCAGGCATCTATCAATTCCCTCTTGGTTTGTATACAATTTGATTATATTTTACTTAAAAACTTAAAAAATATAAATCCCATGATAGTCATATAAAATAGATAACGTTTTTCAATTAATGACGTCCCTTATGTAAATACATTTTTTAATATAAAATTATAAAACTTTGCTTGGAAAAAGGAAAACTTTCCTTCTTTTCCACCATACATTAAGAATCTGCACATTAAAGTATAGCATCTATAGGGACTTATCTACCATTTTCTCAAAACTTCCAAAGGTGAAGAGGTCAATTCTAGAGTTTCGAACATAGCAGAGAGCTTGCAGAAAAGGCTAAATCAGAGCAGGCGACATGAGCTATTTAGAGGAGAAATTGACCTGAAGATCTTATAAGGCAGAGCATAAAAGTGATTATTTGAGAAACATCATATCCATCCCTCCTGATGGGCACAGAAAATTAAATGTGGACTATTCCATCCATCCTTTGGTCAAGTGAGAAGTACTGGGTTTCAAATGGCATAAATGTATGGGGATGAAGGACAGATACCAGAAATCCTGTCCGAGTATGATCAGACCTTAATTTGACCACTCAGCCAATTTTTCCCAGGACAGACCTGACTTATGCTTCTTTTGCCAGTTTTTTTAATACTAGGGCTCCATTTCATGCTTTAAAATGTCCTTGTTGAGGTAATAAATTAACACGCACACTCTGTCAAACCAAATATAATGGTCAAACCGACCCATCAGACAAGTGGGTTAGGTAAGAAAATAGAAACCAAGTTACATAGTCAAAACAATATGGTGTGAGAAACCAGGAAATCTCAGGCAGAAAGACAGGCTAAAAGATGATGATTCAGGGGCTTCCCTGGTGGCGCAGTGGTTGGGAGTCTGCCTGCCGATACAGGGGACACGGGTTTGTGCCCTGGTCCGGGAGGATCCCATATGCCGCGGAGCGGCTGGGCCCGTGAGCCGTGGCCGCTGGGCCTTCGCGTCCGGAGCCTGTGCTCTGCGGCAGGAGGGGCCACGGCAGTGAGAGGCCCGTGTACCGCAAAAAAAAAAAAAAAAAAGATTCAGCATCTTTCTATTACTAGAGAGCAGGTATTTCCAGCAGTGTTCTGTGAAATTGCATCTCAGGTTATTTTCATTTTGACTAAAATATCTGTGTGTGAGTGAATAGGCAAATGGAAGGGAAAAGATCTAGAGAGTATGTTTATATCTATCCTTGATAGAAATACAATCATCAATGAAAAAGAAAATAATTATGCCTCAAGAGAAAAATATGTATATAAATTTCTATCAAGTAGTACATAGGGTATAAAATAGAATTACCATCCTATGCATACTCTGAGTAGTGTTATACCTCAAAGTGGAATACTTTAAATAATGGTTGTGGTCTCAGTAGTTCAATGAAAGCTATCAGAACTGGTTATGATAAATAGGTGAAAGGACTATGTCTATTTGAGTTTAAATGTGTCTCCTAGTCATAGGATAGTAAAATATCCATAGCAAATGTTAAATGTTAATTTTAAAATGCTTTTAACAAAAGTACATTGTGGAATTACATCAAACAACACAATGGATTTGCAAGAATATTTTTTTCTGTTTATCATCAGGCTGTTTACTCACTAAAGCCCAACAAGAACATTTATGGCATAGAAAATATTAAGGAACAGGTTTCATGCATAAAGGGATATGAAGACTGATTATAAAAGTAAAATAAATGAAGCAATAGGGCTTACTTTACTTAGCCAGGTAACATAATAACTCATAAGCAAGGATATGTATTTTCCAATTGATAAATTATTCTATATGTGAAAGATATTTGGTATGTATTTACTTTAAAATGTACTATATGTTATTCAAGCACTTGGTGAGTTGATGAAACTTTAATGGTACACACTCTTAAGTATTTTATTTTTCTTGAACCTAAAACAGTCACTGCATTGTTTACTTTTATTTATATTTGGCTTATCTTGACAAATATACAAATTTGTTGCATTCCAGAAAACCATACATGAATTGTTTCCTCTTAAAAGTAGCCTGCTTTTACTGTTAAAGACAGATTAAAATAAGCAAATGTTTATTTGTATTTCGTTAAATTATGTAGTACCCAATATGCAGGGTACTGATGCAGTGTAGTTTGAAAGGTGAACAGATGGAATTTTATTTTTAGCTCACATTAGCACACCCCATCAAACACTCATTTGCCTGATATACCAGCATAATAAAGCTTACAACTTTAAAGTATAGCTTTGCCAGTGATGTAAAATTTAAAAAATAAAAAAGAAATATGGAATAAATATTTGGTTATAACTCTGATGACCACTGAGTTGCTAAAGCTATTTATTGTAAACAAATGGTAAAAGGAAAACTTCATTTTTATTGCTGGAATATATCCAGCTCTAAGCAATGTAAAGAGCTTTATCATTTAAATTTTTTTTCAAGGAAGACTTACAATAGAGAAAGGGGAAAAAATTAAGGGTACATAGATACCTGTTGAAGTAAATTTATGAAAGAGTTCTCTGTATTTCAAGATTATAAAATTCTGTACCCACTTTGCTTGAGGCATTTTTTCTGAGGCAGAATAAACAGTTTAAAAATATTCAAAATGTTTAATACAGATGGCTGTTAATGGATAAAATCAATTATCTTTTTTGTCTATAAAAATTGTGCACATTATTTTATATGTAACATTTGTCCTAACATTTTATTTTTTATTTGAATTTCATTTTATTTATTTATTTTTTATACAGCAAGTTCTTATTAGTTATCCATTTTATACATATTAGTGTATACATGTCAATCCCAATCTCCCAATTCATCCCACAACCAACCCCCCACCCCCACTTTTTCCCCGTAGTGTCCGTACGTTTGTTCTCTACATTTGTGTCTCTATTTCTGCCTTGCAAACCGGTTCATCTGTACCATTTTTCTAGATTCCACATATATGCGTTAATATGCGGTATTTGTTTTTCTCTTTTTGACTTACTTCACTCTGTATGACAGTCTCTAGGTCCATCCACGTCTCTACAAGTGACCCAGTTTCATTCCTTTTAAAGGCTAATATTCCTTTGTATATATATATATCACGTATTCTTTGTCCATTCGTCTGTCGATGGGCATTTAGGTTGCTTCCATGACCTGGCTGTTGTAAATAGTGCTGCAGTGAATATTGGGGTGCATGTGTCTTTTGGAATTATGGTTTTCTCTTGGTATAAGCCCAGTAGTGGGGTTGCTGGGTCATATAGTAATTTTATTTTTAGTTTTTTAAGGAACCTCCATACTGTTCTCCATAGTGGCTGTATCAATTTACATTCCCACCAACAGTGCAAGAGGGTTCCCTTTTCTCCACACCCTCTCCAGCATTTGTTGCTTGTAGATTTTCTGATGATGCCCATTCTAACTGGTGTGAGGTAATACCTCATTGTAGTTTTGATTTGCATTTCTCTAATAATTAGTGATGTTGAGCAGCTTTTCACCTGCCTCTTGGCCATCTGTATATCTTCTTTGGAGAAATGTCTGTTTAGGTCTTCTGCCCATTTTTGGATTGGGTTGTTTGTTTTTTTAATATTGAGCTGCATGAGCTGTTTATATATTTTGGAGATTAATCTTTTGTCCCTTGATTCATTTGCAAATATTTTCTCCCATTCTGAGGGTTGTCTTTTCGTCTTGTTTATGGTTTCCTTTGCTGTGCAAAAGCTTTGGAGTTTCATTAGGTCCCATTTGTTTATTTTTGTTTTTATTTCCATTTCTCTAGGAGATGGATCGAAAAAGATCTTGCTGTGGTTTATGTCAGAGTGTTCTTCCTATGTTTTCCTCTAAGAGTTCTATAGTGTTGGTCTTACATTTAGGTCTTTAATCCATTTTGAGTGTATTTTTGTGTACAGGGTTAGGGAGTGTTCTAATTTCATTCTTTTGCCTGTAGCTGTCCAGTTTTCCCAGCACCACTTATTGAAGAGACTGTCTTTTCTCCATTGTGTATTCTTGCCTCCTCTGTCATAGATTAGTCGACCATAGGTGTGTGAATTTATCTCTGGGCTTTCTATCCTGTTCCATTGATCTATATTTCTGTTTCTGTGCCAGTACCATATTGTCTTGATTACTGTAGCTTTGTAGTATAGTCTGAAGTCAGGGTGTCTGATTCTTCCAGCTCCATTTTTTTCCCTCAAGATTGCTTTGGCTATTCAGGGTCTTTTGTGTCTCCATACAAATTTTAAGATTTTTTGTTCTAGTTGTGTAAAAAATACCATTGGTAATTTGAGAGGGCTTGCCCTGAATCTGTAGATTGCATTAGGTAGTATAGTCATTTTCACAATATTGATTCTTCCAATCCATGGTGTATCTCTCCATCTGTTTGTGTCATCTTTGATTTCTTTCATCAATGTCCTATAGTTTTCTGAGTACAGGTCTTTTACCTCCTTAGGTAGGTTTATTCCTAAGTATTTTATTCTTTTTGTTGCAATGGTCAGTGGGATCGTTTCCTTAATTTCTCTTTCTGATCTTTCATTGTTAGTGTATAAGAATGCAAGAGATTTCTGTGCATTAATTCTGTATCCTGCAACTGTACCAAATTCATTGATTAGCTCTAGTAGTTTTCTGGTGGCTTCTTTAGGATTATCTATGTAGAGTATCATGTCATCTGCAAACAGTGACAATTTTACTTCTTCTTTTCCAATTTTTATTTGTTTTATTTCTTTTTCTCCTCTGCTGTGGATAGGACTTCCAAAACTATGTTGAACAATAGTGGTGAGAGTGGACATCCTTGTCTTGTTCCTGATCTTAGAGGAAATGCTTTCACTTCAGTGGTGAACCATTGAGAATGCTGTTTGCTGTGGGTTTGTCATATATGGCCTTTATTATGTTGAGGTATGTCCCTCTATGCTCACTTGCTGGTGTTGAATTTTGTCAAAAGCTTTTTCTGCATCTGTTGAGATGATCATATGGTTTTTATTCTTCAATTTGTTAATATGGTATTGATTAACAAATTGACACATTGATTAATTTGCATATATTGAAGAATACTTGCATCCCTGGGATAAATCCCACTTGATCATGGTGTATGACCCTTTTAATGTGTTGTTGGGTTCTGTTTGCTAGTATTTTGTTGAGGATATTGCATCTATATTCATCAGTGATATTGGTTTGTAATTTTCTTTCTTTTGTAGTATCTTTGTCTGCTTTTGGTATCAGGGTGATGGTGGTCTCATAGAATGAGTTTGGGAGTGCTCCTTCCTCTGCAATTTTTTGGAAGAGTTTGAGAAGGATGGGTGTTAGCTCTTCTCTAAATGAATGATAGAATTCACCTGTGAAGCCATGTGGTCATGGACTTTTGTTTGTTGGAAGATTTTTAATCACAGTTTCAATGCTTGTGATTGGTGTGTTCATATTTTCCATTTCTTCCTGGTTCAGTCTTGGAAGGTTATACCTTTCTTAGACTTTGTCCATTTCTTCCAGGTTGTCCATTTTATTGGCATAGAGTTACTTGTAGTAGTCTCTTATGATGCTTTGTATTTCTGCGATGTCTGTTGTAATTTCTCCATTTTCATTTCTAATTTTATTGATCTGAGTCCTCTCCCTCTTTTTCTTGATGAGTTTGGCTAAAGGTTTATCAATTTTGTTTATCTTCTCAAAGAACCAGCTTTTAGTTTTATTGATCTTTGCTATTGTTTTCTTATTTCTTTCTTTTTTGTTTTTTTTTTTTTTGCTCTGATCTTTATGATTTCTTTCTTTCTACTAACTTTAGGTTTTGTTTGTTTTTCTTTCTCTAATTCCTTTAGGTGTAAGTTTGGATTGTTTATTTGAGATTTTTCTTGTTTCTTGAGTTAGGATTGTATTGCTATAAATGTCCCTCTTAGAACTGTTTTTGCTATATCCCATAGGTTTTGGATCATTGTGTTTTCGTTGTCATTTGTCTCTAGGTTTTTTTGATTTCCTCTTTGATTTCTTCAGTGATCTCTTGGTTATTTAGTAAGGTATTGTTTAGCATCCATGTGTTTGTGTTTTTTACGTTTTTTTCCCTGTAATTTATTTCTAATCTCATAGCATTGTGGTCAGAAAAGATGCTTGATATAGTTTTAGTTTTCATAAATTTACTGAAGCTTGATTTGTGACTCAAGATGTGATCTATCCTGGAGAATTTTCTGTGGGCACTTGAGAAGAAAGTATAATGTGCTGTTTTCAGATGGAATGTCCTATAAATATGAATTAAATCCATCCGGTCTGTTGTGTCACTTAAAACTTGTGTTTCCTTTTTAATTTTCTGTCTAGGTTATCTGTCCATTGGTGTAAGTGACGTGTTAAAGTCCCCACTGTTAATGTGCTACTGTCGATTTCCTCTTTTATAGCTGTTAGCATTTGCCTTATGTATTGAGGTGCTCCTATTTCGGTTGCATAAATATTTATAATTGTTATATCTTCTTCTTGGATTGTTCCCTTGATCATTATGTAGTGTCCTTCCTTGTCTCTTGTAACATTCTTTATTTTAAAGTCTATTTTATCTGATATGAGTATTGCTACTCAAGCTTTCTTTTGATTTCCATTTGCATGGAATATCTTTTTGCCATCCCCTCACTTTCAGTCTTTATGTGTCCCTAGGTCTGAAGTGGGTCTCTTGTAGACAGCATATATACAGGTCTTGTTTTTGTATCTGTTCAGCGAGCCTGTGTCTTTTGGTTTGAGCATTCAATCAATTCACATTTAAGATAATTATCGATATGTGTGTTCCTATTACCACTTTCCTAATTATTTTGTGTTTGCTTTTGTAGGTCCTTTTCTTGTCTTTTGTTTCCCACTTAGAGAAGTTCATTTAGCATTTGTTGTAGTGCTGGTTTGGTGGTGCTGAATTCTTTTAACTATTGCTTGTCTGTAAAGCTTTTGCTTTCTCCTTCGAATCTGAATGAGATCATTGCTGTGTAGAGTAATCTTGGTGTATGTTCTTCCCTTTCATCACTTTAAATATATTGTGCCACTCCCTTCTGGCTTGTAGAGTTTCTGCTGAGAAATCAGCTGTTAGTCTTATAGGAGTACCCTTGTATGTTATTTGTCATTTTTCCCTTTTTTTCTTCTGATTTTATTGAGATATAATTGTCGTAAAACACTGTATAAGTTTAAAGTGTAGAGCATAATGATTTGACTTACGTACATTGTGAAATCATTACCACAAGTTTAGTGAACATCCATCACCTCATATAGATACAAAATAAAAGAAAAAGAAAAAAAAATTTCTTTATGAAGAGAACTCTTAGGATTTACTCTCTCAATAACTTTCATATATATAACATAAAGCAGAGTTAATTACATTTATCCTGCTGTGCATTATATCTCTAGTACGTATTGTTGCTTTTAATAGTTTTTCTTTGTCTCTAATTTTTGTCAGTTTGATCACTGTGTGTCTCGCTGTGTTTCTCCTTGGGTTTATCCTGCCTGGGATTCTCTGTGCTTCCTGGACTTGGGTGGCTATTTCCTTTCCCATGTTAGGGAAGTTTTCGACTATAATCTCTTCAGATATTTTCTCGGGTCCTTTCTCTCTCTCTTCTCCTTCTGGGACCCCTATAATAAGATGTTGGTGCATTTAATGTTGTTCCAGAGGTCTCTTAGGCTGTCTCCATTTCTTTTCATTCTTTTTATTTTATTCTCTTCCATGGTAGTGATTTCCACCATTCTGTCTTCTAGGTCACTTATCCATTCTTCTGCCTAGCTTATTCTGCTATTGATTCCTTGGTGTATTTTTCATTTCAGTTATTGTATTGTTCGTCACTGTTCTTTAATTCTTCTAGTTCCTTGTTAAATATTTCTTGCATCTTCTTTGCTTCCATTCTTTTTTCAAGGTCCTCCATTCTTTTTCCAAGGTCCTGGATCATCTTCACTATCGTTATTATGAATTCTTTTTCTGGAAGGTTGCCTATCTCCACTTCATTTAGTTCTTTTTCTGGTGTTTTATCTTGTTCCTTCATCTGGTACATAGTCCTCTGCCTTTTCGTTTTGTCTATCTTTCTGTGAATGTAGTTTTCATTCACAGGCTGCAGGATTGCAGTTCTTACTTCTGCTGTCCTAACATTTTAAAAATCAGTTTCCTTACCTGACCTTTGCAAGGAAATTAATTATAGTCTCACTGACTACTTTATTTACTGACCCAGTTTCTCATTTGGGGAATAAAGGAGTTATGAATAATTTTTAAATTTCACTTTGATGGTTCTGACAACCTACTGTGTAACCCACTTAACTATAGTCCATGCATTCTCAGTGGGAGGAATATTGTCCCCAAGAAAGTGAAAATGAGTTACTGGGGAGAGAGCAAAAAACTTTAGTATATTATGTATGAAGCACAGCTATATGAATATATATAAATAGATATATCTGTCGTATTAAAATTTCATATATGCAGGTGTGATTAGGAAAAAGGTGTTCAGAAAAAGCTACTTAAGGAAGGAATAATGAATAAAAAATGAAACACTGCTCTAATCCCCCTTCCATTTTTTCCCCCTTTCTTTTGAAATGAAGGTACATATTTTATGTAATCCAATGTATTGATCTTAATTATGGAGTTGAATGGATTTTGCAGATGCACACACCTAAAGCAAAAAAAAAAAAAAATTCCATCATGTCAGTCCATTTCCAAGTGATACCCTCACAGAAGCATATGAATATTTGTATTTTTAAGTTTAATTTCTATCATGATAGATTATTCTTGCCTCTTCTTGAGCTTTATATAAATAGAATTGTACAATATATAATCTTTTGTTCCTTTTATTTCTGCATGGTTTTTGTGAAGATTACATGTTATGAATATGGCATGATTTGGTTATCCTTTCTTCTGCTAATAAACATTCGAGTTGTTTTCAATCTGTAGCTTAATAATATAGCTTCTATGAGCATCTTGCATAAGTCTTTTTGTAAAAATATGTTTCCATTTCTCTTAGGATATACCAGGATGAGTCTGGGTTAGCTGCATCATAGGGTAAGTGTACAGTATTTAAAGTTTTCCAAAATGGTTGTAAATGTTAAAATTCCTACCAGCAACTCATGAAAGTTCTAGTTGCTTTATATCCTTGACAACACTTGGTATTGCTGGTCTTTTAAATTTTTATACATTTCAATAGATATCTCATTGTGGCCCAGACAACAGGTCCTATCTTTTATTTAAACTTTTGATATAAGTTTGTTATTCTTCTTTTTTTTTTTTAAAGGTTACATCAAAATATCATTTATCTTGATCAATGTGGTTTTTTGTCACTCCCTTAAATTTTCCTCTGGACTAGTGCCTCACCTCTTCCTAGCCCTGGCTGTTTAACTTGCATTATCTCGATGACTAATGAAAATCTCTGCAGGTTATCCATGAAACATGTATCTGAAAGGCAAAATACTTATTATTAACCCCCACTTTTTGACTGTGGTTTGGCTATCTTCTGAATAACACCCTAATGTCAAATATTTTCTGCTTGTTTATATTTCCCGTTGTTTATGTGGGAAATCTGTGAACCTTCTCTCCCATATCTATTATTTCCCTCAACATGAAGTTAGTCCATTAGTGCAAAAATTCTGGCATCTCTCCTTTCTCTCTTTCAATCCTCTACGAGGAGCAGGAAACACTTATTCTAATGGTAAGTTTAGAAGAAAAGACAAAAAGTCCGTCTATGTTGGTCCCAGTCCCTTCCTTGTGGGATAAAGTCAACATTGCCAGAAGTTTTAAAGCCAGCTGCTCTGTGGGGGAGGCAATAATGATGTTGTCAGGGACTATGTGGGTTAGCATACCTAAATTATGGATCTAGTGTAAAGAAGCTCAAATGTCTACATAAATAAGTAAACCTACTAACCTTGGGGAAGGGGGGAAGTTTTGGATTTCATATGCTGACTCAGTTGTTTTACTTAACATTTGGTTGTGAAACCAAGTGAAGAAGAGGTGTGTGCATGTGTGTGTGTGTATGTACAACGTCATAGAACAACTGAAAAAAACAGAGAAAGGAGAGAAATGAGAGTATGAAATGTCTAATTTCAGAGAAAAAAGAAAAAATGTTGTAAAAATTAAGACAGTAAGTCGTAAACCTTATATCCAAGTTATACAATGGTTCGTGTTTGTATAGAAATTAAATTAGTTTTGAAACAGAGGAGTTTTGAATAGAAACATATTAAACATAACAAATATATAAAAATATGGAAAAAAGTGATTTCAGAGGAAAAAACTCATCAAAAGAATCAGACAAATGCAACATATTATATTCTTTACCTTCCCCCTTTAGGCATATGCTTTCAATATTAAAAAATGTCTAGACTTATAACAGTCAAGCAAATGATACACAATGGTTTTTTCTTCCATGTTGCACAAGGTTGATTAGAAAATAAATCACATAAGTTACAAAGTATTGGGCAAGTTTTTATTCAGATATTTCATCTCTGACTTACACTTGCAGGTCTGAGAAATAAAGCATCCATTGGAACACTTTTTCTTCCCTAGCTTTCAGTTATCTCATGATTAAGTGTTGGTACAAAAGCAATAATTAGAAATATTTTATTGTAATGCAAAGACATTGATTACATTTGTAATCAACAAATGATTACATTTTTAATGTAACTTGTAATTTAATTTAATTTGTTAAGTTTAAACAAAGATTTGCTCATTGTATAAGCCAATAAACTAATCCAACTGACAAAACAAGTTGCAGAGGTGGGAATATTGTTTCCTAAAGATTATCTCTCCTCTTTTCAGTAAAGTATCTTCAAATTACTAGTATTAAATCTATCTAAGAATGTATCATAGTTGGAGATATTGGAAAAAATCTTTAAATGCCACAGTTATTGCTGTGGTACTAAATTTACCTCTGAGAATGATCAATCTTAATTTTTTTCCTAATTCATCACTCAGTTTTATATTCAGTACTTCTTATGTCTTACACTAAAAAAAAGTTAAATGTTCGGCCATTCTTTCAATGATAGACAACTCTTCAAAATAAAAATAAGAAAGCAGTCTTAGTTATTGACTACTTATCTCTAGACAGCGCTTTGCCATATACCAGTGCAAGCTGTAAAGTGCAGCTATATTCTGCATCTGTGCTGTCATCAATCACTTAAAAGTCTCCTACAACTGACCATCACTGTCAGTCAAAGTAATAAAATTGACAGTGTATAAAATAATGTTATTTAATGGGAAAAGGTTAACTTTTTATCAAAATATTAATGTTTTACATTGCATCAATGCAAACTGTAAAAAAATACATTATACAACAAAATGTAATATCTAAATCTTTAAAACTTCTAGAAGAAAACATAGGAGAAAAATCTTTGTGATCTTTGTTAGGCAAAGATTCCTTAGACACAGCACCAAAGCATGATCGAGTAAATATTATAAATTGTAACTTCATCAAAATTAGGAACTTCTGCTCTTCAAAAGATGTTGTTAACAGAAAGAAATGTAAAGCCACAGGTTGAGAGAAATATTTAAAATCCTATTTCTGTAAAGGATTTGTGTCAAGAATGTATAAGGAACTCTCAAAACTCAATAAACAGCAAACAAACTAATACTAATTAAAAGTAGTCAGGGCTTCCCTGGTGGCGCAGTGGTTGAGAGTCCTCCTGCCGATGCAGGGGACAGGGGTTCATGCCCCGGTCCAGGAAGATCCCACATGCCGTGGAGCGGCTGGGCCCGTGAGCCATGGCCGCTGAGCCTGCGCATCCGGAGCCTGTGCTCCGCAACGGGAGAGGCCACAACAGTGAGAGGCTCGCATACCGCAAAAATAAATAAATAAGTAAATAGATAAATAGATAGATAAATAAATAAATAAAATAAAATATAAAATAAAAATTTTAAAAGTAGGCAAAAGTTTCACATAGATAAGTGACCAAATAATACATATTAATGGTGTATAAGTACATGAAAAGATGCTCATCATTAACCATTTGTAAAATTCAAATTAATATCATAATAAAATATGACTAAAACCTACTAGAATGGCTAAATTTTTAAAAAACAATATTTAGAAAACAGACAATACAAAGTTTTGGCAAAGCAACTGAAGTCCTATTTTGGTGGGAATGGAAGATGGTACCATCATTTTAATTAAAAAATTTAAAAGATAATGTTTTAATATGTTTCCTAAGAAATTATATAGTTCTTAAAACTTCAGATGGCAAATCCAGGCTAAATATCCTGTATTTTAAGTATAAAAGTTTTATTCCTATTTTAACAATAGAGAATCAGTTTTTCCTCAACTACTCTCAATGAGCATTGAACCAGTTAACAAGAGGCACCTAATTATCACTTAGCCTAGAAGAGGCTCCGACCTTAGCAATTATATAGATTTAGGTATGCTGACCTTTCAAGCTCTCCAACACCCAAAACACCAGCTGAAGTAGTAGAGATGGCGGGAGCAACTCTTTAGTGAGTAGAAAATGAAGGTTTTACATTAGGGCACAGAAAGTTTCAGCCACAGGTTAGGAAAAATTATGTTAAAGTGGTTTTTTTTTTCATCCAGTTTTACTTAGATATGTGACATACAGCACTGCATAAGTTTAAGGTGTAGATAATAATGATTTGATTTACATACATGATGAAATGATTAGAACAATAAATTTAGTGAACATCCATCATCTCATATAGATACAAAAGAAAATAATTTTTCCTTGTGATGAGAACTCTTAGGATTTACTCTCATAACAACTTTCCTATGTAACATCCAACAGTGTTCTTTATAGTAAATATGTTGTACATTACATCCCTTACTTAAACTGAAGTTTGTACCTTTTGACCACCTTCATCCAGCTAACCCTCTTCACCCAGGTCTCTGGTAACAACTTATCTGATCTCTTTTTCTATGTATTTGTTTGTTTTTTGAAGTATAATTACCTACAATGCTATGTTAGTTCCTGGTGCACAACATAGTGACTCAATATTTCTTTACAGTACAGAATGATCATAATAAGTCTAGAGAATTATAACATATGAAAGTGTGTGTGTGTGCACGCACATGTATGTATGTATGTATTTGAACATCACAGGCTTTTGATTGTGGGTCACATATGTACTGCCTTCATTCTTGGACGAATTGTCTCCTTTGATTGGGAGTAATATTTATAAACCACATATTTTCAAACCTGTTCCTCCTTCCTTCTCTTCTCTCTAGAATTGCTGCTAGATATTGGAGCACATAAATCTAACTTTCAATTTCCTAGTAAATGCTTTAATGATTTCTATGTCTTTGTTTATATGCACTGATTTCTGGGAAGATTCCTCAGCCAGATCCTTGTGCTAATTTAATCTTAGAGGCATGTTTTCCATTATTATTTGGACATCCTTCTTTTCTTAAATTTTGGCAATTATATTTAATTTCCAACACCTCTGATTATTTTCTTTTTGTACAACAGCATTTTGGGAGAAAAGTAATCTCTGTAGATATGTCTTCTATATTGTTTTCAGTGTTCTTCAGTGTCTTTTATTTGTGCTTCAGTATTTGTCTTCAGGTAGGTTTGGTGCCCTTCTTCAGTGGTTGGATTCTCTTAAATATGATCTATCTTTGATTTTCTGTTAGTGTTTCTTTTTGAAGTACTCAGATGAAAGACTACCTGTACTTGTATGGTATTTCCCTAGCCAAAGTAAGAATCTCTTTTCTCTTGCAGTGAATGTCAGTTTTGTTTAGAGGAGCTCTGCCTCTAAAAATTGTGTAAGGCTGTGGGAGGGGTTGTGGGAGTGTGGAGAAGGGTAGTAATGTTTCTTGGCAGGAATTAATACTGGGTGAGCTACATGCTGTCAGGATGAACAATGTCCTAACCAACCAGTTTGCTTTCTGGATATGGTGAGAGGGTCCACATCTTTCAGGTGAGCTCTAAGTTGGCAAGGACGTGACCTTTTCATTTGATCCAATGCACATTTGGCAGGTTTTTTTGTTTTTGTCCTCTTGTCATATATATATATCACCAGTTTTAGGTTTACAATCCAATGTGTTTTAGTAAATTCAGAAGGCTGTGCAACTATAATCACAAACTAGTTTTTGAATAGTTAAATCACCCCCCAAAAAAGCGTCATCCCAACTCTTTACAGTGAATCTCCACTCCCACCACCAGCTCCAAATAAAAGCACTGATCTGCTGTTACTTCTTCTGGAAATTTCATATAAATGGAATGATACAATATGTAGTGCTTGATTTAGGGTGCAAATATCACAGTTGCTATAAATGTGGAGAAATAACTCAGATGATTTATTTTTCTTTTATTAATTATTTGCCAAAAGAAAATCATCTTCATTTATCTTCCACTACCTCTGCTCTGGAGATTATTCCTTGATTCCACTAGGAAAACTCACCATGGAGTTCCTATCACTTGCCTTACAGAATTGATGTGAGAATTAAATGTAGTAACGTATATAGGGCTTATGTCATAAATATTGAATACTTTTGTTATTGTAGATGTAGTTTTGTGGCTGTTATATTATTTACTAAATATAGGCATCAGAAAAATACTAATTTCACATATTAAGGTGACAGTTTTCTTTTTAGTAAACTAGAGAACAAGGTCTTAGAACATACCTGCAAATGGCACAATAGTTTCCAGATACAAAAACGTAAATGATCTAACTTTGGTAAATAAGATTATATTAAGCTGGATTGAAACACATTTACTTTTTGTAGAAAAAACTGACCAGGAATTTATATACTTATATTGCATGAACATGCACCTTAAATTTGTTTTTTGGAATGAGGGTAAAGAAGCAATCTTTGATGATGAGAATTTTTATTTAGTAGTCATTCTTTTTCTTATTAAAAATAACTTCCATTTTGGGAGGTTCAGCTTTTGGTTTAATTCTGTTCCCACAAACAATGTTTTAAGTCTTCATTTTAAAAAAGATATAGATTCTAGGAAAATGTCTTTATTTTTCTTTCAGGCACTCCACAATATTTGTTCTTGGTGTATGATACATATTAATTTTTTTTTACTGGAGGCAGATGCAATAACCAAAGAAGTCTTTAGAGAAAAGAATTCAGCTCAGGCTCTATTTTTAGTTTGAAACGCAGCTGTAATGGGAAAAAAGAAGCATAGAAAGAAGTGTAAATTGGAAGCATTAATGACTAAGCTTCTGAATCTATTTTATATGCAAAGTAATTTTAGTTAATTGAGCTGATCTTTTCTGTCAACATAAGTGCACATATGAGGTAAGAGAGACTCTAAATTAACCCATCCAAATATCATCACTTTTACTAGTTTTATTTCTACTTACATGAAAGATGGTAAAATGAGATGATTGTTTCAAATAGTGTATGTAAATAGCCTAACAATAACTGTTTTATATCCCCTCAACTTTTTTTTACAAGGTGAGCGAAGTATAATTTACATTCAGCTAAAAGAAATCACCAATTTTAAGTTTACAATCCAATGAGTTTCAGTAAATTCATAAGGTTATGCAACTATTATCACAACCCAGCTTCAGAATAGTTAAATCACCCCCCCCGAAAAAGCATCCTCCCAACCCTTTACAGTTAGTCTCTGTTCCCACGACAAACTCCAAATAAAATTGCTGATCTGCCATTTCTTTTCTTAGAAATTACATATAAATGGAATCATACGATATATAGTTGTCTCTTGCTTTTTTCAGTTAGCATAATTTTTGTGAGTCATTCATATTGGTGCATGTATCAATAGTTTGTTCTTTATGCTAAGTAGTATTCCATATTTTGTCATTTTCCATGTCATATTTTATCTATTTGACATTGGATGAATATTTAGGTTATTTCTATTTGGGGGCTATTCTGGATACTGCTTCTGTGAACATTGTGTACAAAGTTTTTGTAGATATATGAATTCATTTGTATTGGGTAAATATCTGGGAGTGAAATTGTTGAGGAGTATGGTAAACATTATGTTTAACTCAAAATATTCCAAAGTGTTTTACAAAATGGCTGTACTATTTTAAATTCCTACCAGACATGTATGAAGATTACACTTGTTCCAGATCCTCACCAATACTCCACATTGTCAATCTGTTTTATATTATCTATTCTAGGCGATGTATAGTGTTATCTCATTGTGGTTCTAATTTGCATTACCCTAATAACTAGTGATACTAAACGTCTTTTCATGTGCATATTTGCCATCCATGTATCTTATTTCATGAAGTATCAACTCATTTACCCATTTATTGGTTAATGACCACTTATTTTTATTAAGTTGCTTGTCAACTTCTTTTTCAATTGTAACGATTTTTGTATATTCTGTATAAAAGTCTATATATCTATATCTTCCCTTCTCTTCCCTCCCCTCCCCTCTACTTCCCTCCCTTAACCTGGAGCTTCTCTTTTTATTCTTATAACAATGTCTTTGAAGAGCAGAGGTTTTTAATTTAGATGAAGTTGTATTTTTCAAATATTTCTTTTGTTAGTCATGTTTTGGTGTCATATTGAATAAATCTCTACATATTTTCACAAAGGTTTTCTCCTACATTTTCTTCTACGTTTTTCAGTTTTAGCAACTACATTTAGATTTGTTCCATGTTTAGTTAATTGTTGTTTATAGTGGAGGGAAGGCTGAATATTTTTGCCTATAGATATCTAATTGTTTCCATTCATTTGTAGAAAGACTATGCTTTCCCTATTGAATTATCATTATTCCTTTGTGAAAAATCAGTTGACCATAAATGAGGGTCTGTTAATGAAATTTCTACTCTGTTCTGTTGATCTATATGTCTATACTTATAACAATACTATACTGTCCTGATTTATTTAGATTTTAATGTTTGAAATCAAGTAATGTTAATCTTCTAGCTTTGTTCTTCTTTATAATTGTTTTTGTTTGTTTATTATAGATCCTTTGCATTTCCATATAAATCTTAGAT
Organism: Delphinapterus leucas; assembly: GCF_059928025.1. Classification (NCBI taxonomy): domain Eukaryota; kingdom Metazoa; phylum Chordata; class Mammalia; order Artiodactyla; family Monodontidae; genus Delphinapterus; species Delphinapterus leucas. The sequence goes on along the minus strand of NC_143136.1, from coordinate 49,532,862 downwards.
AATCATTTTAATATCTATTAAAAAGCTGCTAGGTCTCTGATAAACATTGCCTTGAATCTATAAGTCAATTTAGAGACAATTGTCATTTTAGCAGTATTTAGACTTCCAAATCATTAACATAGCACATCTCTCTACTGAAGTCTTTTTTATTTTATCTGACAATATTTTGTTGTTATAAGTGTATAGATCTTACAGTTATTTTGTATAGTATGTTCCTAAGTATTTCTTTCTTTTCTGTACTACTGTAAATGAAAGTTTTTTAAAATTTTATTTTCAGATTGCTTAGAGTACAGAGTATAATTTACAAGAGTATATTGCCTCTGTATCCAGACATATGGCTAAATTTGCTTTGTAGTTTTAGTCGTTTTTTTTTTTTTTTATGGATCCCTTAGGATTATCCACTTACAAGATCTCATCATTTACTAATAATGATTGCTTTAATTCTTCCTTTCCAATTTTTGTTCCTTTATTTTTTTTCTTACCTATTGCATGAACTGTGGTCATTAATTATGATAAAAGTGGTGAAAGCAGATATCTCTGCATTATTCCAATCTTAAAACATTATATTTTTTACCACTACCTATAATATTAGCTATTGATTTTTTTATTGAGCTTTATCAGGTAGAGAAAGTTTGTTTTTATTACTTAGTGCTGAGAGCTATTATCATGAATAAATGTTAGTTTTTGTAAAATGCTTTTTCTGCCTCTGTCAGGATTATCATATGGTTTCTGTCTTTATCCTTTAATGTGAAGTATTATATTCACTTATTTATCAATGTTAATCTAAATCCAATTCCTGTGATATATCTCACTTATTTGTAATGTGTAATCCCCCTTATATATAGCTGAATTTTGCTGTCTAGTATTTTGTTTAGGGTTTTTATATCTATATTTATGAGAAAATTTGTTCTTCAGTTTTCTTTTCTTGTAATAGTTTATCAGGCTTTGGTATTTGAGTAATACTGCCTCGATAGAAGGAGTTGGGCAGTTTTCTCTACTTCTCTATTTTCTGAAAAAACAATTATGTGTATGGATAGTATAATTTCTTCCTTAAGTGTTTGATAGATATCACCAGTGAAGTCTTAAGTGCCAGGACTTGACTTGTAGTAAGATATAGAAATTCACTTAATTCTGCCAGATGATAAATGTCTATTTACATTTTGCATTTATCTTGAGTCAGTTTTGGGTTTGTTGTTATTGTATCTAATAGTTTGTTCATTTAATATAAGTTATTATATTTGTTGGCATAAAACTGTTCATAATTTTCCTTTATGGTTCTTTTAATTAATGTAGAATCAGTAATGACATCCCCTCTTTTATTTCTGATTATTAATTTTATAATTTACTTCTTTGACTAAATGTTTATCAATTTGTAAAAAATACCAGCTTTTGTGATTTTTTTGTTTACTTTCATTGAATTTCTATATTATTTACCACTTTCCACTTTTTATGTTTATTCTTTTTATAATTTCTTACATTTAACATAGATTACTGATTTTAGCCTTTTCTTTCTTTCTTAGTATAAGCATTAAGCTATAACTTTCCCTGTAAATGTTGCTTTGGCTGTATACCATGTATTTAGAGTTGCATATAAGCTTCTAAGCTTCTTTTAAAATTCCCCTTATAATTTCTTCTTTGACACATGGATACTTAGAAGTATCCTGCTTAATTTTCACATTTCTGATTTCCATATGGGGCAGTTGCTGATTTCTAACCTAACTCCATTGTGCTCAGAGAACACACTTTGTTTAATTTTAACTCTTTAAAAATTTACTGAAAGTTTTTGTGAAAGTTTATCATATGGTCCATCCACAAGAATGTTATAAGTGCACTTGAAAAAAATGTATATTCTATGGTATTATTTGGAGTTTATAATATAAATCAATTCAGTCAACTTAGTTAATAAAGTTTAAATTTCCCATATTCTTACTGGTTCCTATCTTAAAATTCTGTCATATTCACTGAATTATTTGAGGGCTCTGTTGTCTTGTTGTCCTTATGAAATATCTCTCTTTGTATGTAGAGATATCCCTTGTTTTAAAGTCTAGATTATCTGTTATTAATACATCCACCCCAGTTCTTATGGTTATTTATTGATTGCATTATATTTCTTTTCTTTGCCTCGATTTTCAACCTATTTGTGATTCTGAAATTAAATTGTTTCTCTGTTAGATAGCCTATAGTTTTATATTTACTTTTTTGTTCAATCTGGCAATCTCTGTCTTTTATTTGGAGTATTTAGTACATTTACAGTCAAGATAATTATATTTTTTGTAATAAGGTTTGCCAATTTTTATTGTTTTCTATATGGTTCATATCCTGTTTATTTCTATTTTTTAAACTCCTTTTACTGCTTTCTTTTGTGTTAAATATTTTTAGTATCCCATTTCATTTTCTCTTGAATGTTTACTATATTTTCAAGTAATTTTAGTAGTTGATCCAAGGATTGCAGTATATGTTTTTTATTTACTTATAGTTCATTTTAGGTTAATACAGTCTTGATTCTGATAAATTATAGCAACTATGTTCAGTATAGATCTATTTTGTCCTTATTTCTTTGTGCTGTTATTGTTGTATATATTTCATCTAAACATGTTAAAAACCCAACTGTGTGGTGCTATAATTTTTGCTTTAAACAATCATCTGTTGTTTTAAAGAAAATTAAGAAATGAGAGAAAGTGTGTATATGCTTTTTGGGGTTTTTTGCATGTTTAATAATTTCGGGTTGACAGTTGGTCATTTTAGATAATATATTACAGCAGCTGTTTTATTTTTCTGAGAGAAGTTGTCTCCTTGCCTGACTTAAACTGTACAATCTATGTCCCTCAAAATATTTTGTAACTGATTGCTCAATTTTTTTTAATGCTTTTATTTTTCTTTTTAGTAGTATTTCTCAGAGGGTGACAGTTGTGTCTGTATGTTTAGTGGTGAACCAGTGGTTTGGAAAGATTTTTTTTTTTTTTTTTTTTTTATGGTACACGGGCCTCTCACTGTTGTGGCCTCTCCCGTTGCAGAGCACACGCTCCGGACGTGCAGGCTCAGCGGCCATGGCTCATGGCCCTAGCCGCTCCATGGCATGTGGGACCTTCCCAGACCAGGGCATGAACCCGTGTTCCCTGCATTGGCAGGCGGACTGTCAACCACTGCACCACCAGGGAAGCCCTGGAAAGATTTTGATAAGGTGTCTCATCTGTCTTAGCTTGAGCTGCTATAACAAATAGCATAGACGTATGGCTTAAATAACAGAAATTTATTTCTTCCAGTTCTGGAGGCTGGAAGCCTTTTTACTTCCTCACATGGTAGAGAGAGAGAGAGAGAGAGAGAGAGAGAGAGAGAGAACACTCTGTTCCGCTCCTCTTCTTATAATACCACTAATCCCATTATAGGAGCTCCACCCTCACGGCCTCATCTAAACTTAATTACCTCTGAAAGGTCCCACCTCCAAATACCCTCACATTGGGGATTATGGCTTCAACCTATGAACTTAGGAGGGGCACACTCAGTTTATAGTATCATACTTCTAAGGCTTTTGTCCTCTCTCAACTCAACTGTATATAAACATGGAGGAATTTATTCACAGAGAGAGTTGGGAATGGGGAAAATTGGAAGTAGGCCCAAGCAAGAAGTACATAAAATTCACTTTTGCCCAGTGCTGTTGCAGTTTTTCAAGAGAGAATCCTCTTCAACTTTTTGCCAATCTTTGTTTAATTTCCACAGAAATGATTGTTTCTGACAACAGCTGAAGTTCATGTCCTCATGAGCTATCCAGTAATGGCCATATACCGTTACAGTATATGTTAGCAATGAACTAATGGGTTGAATTATAAAGGAAGTGACACTTGGCAATACTAGAGGTGGTTTGAAAGAAATTTTAGCCTTTGCATTTTGCAGGAGTTTTCTGTTGTTCCTACTGATCTTTCAAGCAACCACAGCAAAGAATAAAATTTTTTGGGTAGGTTCAAAGAGTTAATTATTTGAAGTGACATAAAAATCACCATTGGGTTCAATCACTGAGACAACTGCAGGATGTATGTGTCAACAAAAGAACTGTAATTTGATAAACAATAAAAAACTAGATTTAGAAGATCTTAGTATTCAAAAGTGCTAGCCTCTGTATCATCTCATCTTTGAAAGAGAATACTGAGGGCCTCCATTATCTAATTGATATAGAAATGAATGCAAATTCTTGACTTTATGCTGCCATTTATAAATATAAGGAAATACTCTGAGTGATGAAATTTGAAAAACTTTTTCGTGAGTTTCAAGTAAAAATACAAAAAATTTAAAAACCATACAATTTTAGAGTAGGTATGGCCCAGGGAGATTAATTATAAAAAGATTTTGAAACAAAAAAGAAAATTAAGACATATTGGTGTTGGTCTCAGCTTTGCCCTGAGTTAGTACAACACTGGGGAAAAGAAATAGAAAGGAATGTGTGTCTGATTATGGAAGGAAAAGTGGAAGTAGATCAGAGAAATGTCAGTTCTTAGATAAATAATGTAAAAGTGAGCTAACTAAAAATATTCAACTTGTCCAGTGATCAAAACTTGTCTAGAATGAGCAGGCTAAGTCAGCTTTATTTTTTTAAAAATTGTATTGAGAGTG